>NW_007578556.1:0-86656 GCF_000690725.1 Stegastes partitus | reverse complement strand
TGTTTGATATCTTAACCTTCAGCTCATTTTTTCTTGAGCGATGGTGTGAACTTTACACTTTGTCAGCTGTTACGATGCACATAAGCTCTATAAATAGATACATACAAATAGTGAGGTTTAAGCAGAGAAAATGAGGGGTTGTGGGATAAACATCTGACCTAGTACGACTTTAAAAATGAAGACAGCTCATTAGTTAACAGCAGCATTTGACATACTTGCAACAGAACAGTGCTGGGAAGAATGTCGCCCGACTGCAGCAGCACCGGTCGGCCTGCGTGAGGTCAGCGGAGTGAAGACAGCTCATCACTGCTGCCGCCTCTCTAACAGCATCACTCACAGGCCACGATGGCTGTTATCTGTCTGAGCCGTCAGAGACGAGGTCTGAACACATCCTTATCTGTCCTCCCCTCTGCCACACTGGCTCCTGCAGCTAGACTGCTGGCTGTTTGTTTTAGCCAGATTCCTCGCCGCAGAACGCTCTTGAGTCCAGACATTGTGGCAGATGAATCAGCAGAGGCGCTACCACCCGCAGAGATGAGTCACTTCGTCGTACCTTGTGAAGTTAAAATGCAAAGGATGGCAAATGAGAGTAGTGGGTTGTTTTTTGGTGTTGGAGGTGAGCTAGCGTGCTCATGCTGCAGTGATTGGGGAGGGGTGCACTGAGGGGAGGTTAATAGATCTGCACATTCTCAATGAAGCAACAGGCGATCCCCACAGTGTCTCGTATTAAATATTAAGACAAATTGTTCTGTTCAGTCACCACCACAGCCCATCAGTTTCTGCCATTTACGCAGGCCTGGCTACTTTCAAATATCCAGCCTATTCCAATGATGGAAGAGCTGGACAGCCAGGTCCACTGTGTGTCAGCCTACTTAGGCATTTTGGAAAGTTATCTGCATCCGTTCACCTCATCTGTCGACTGCCGGTGAGCTGTGGAGGATCTGACTACTTCCAAAAAAAACCTTATTTTCTGCATTAATCCCAAAGAGAACCTTGAGTTGGCAAAGTCCAGCCTGCACTTAGTTTGTTCTTGCGTCTTCTTTTTTCTGTCAACTTTTTAAAAAAAAACTTTTTAATTTGGGCTGAGTGAGCAGCACTTTATGAATCTTCCCTGTTTTGACCTTTGGTGTTGGATCAGGAAAACCCAACATTAAGCTTTGAGTTGTATTGAAGAAGACAGATTGTGAAAACCTGAAGTGGACTCGTTCGGTTATATTACCACCTTTGTTGACTCAAATGGACGTGACTGGCTTTAGAAACAGTTTTGTTTCTTTTCTTTATTTATTAGAGCAGCATCTTTTTTTTTTACGCCTGACGGTATTTGACAGCTATATGGAGCATAATAATATTATATGTTACCTACACGTAGAAACCAACTAAATGGACCGCTCTAAGTAATAAACCCAAAATCAATATTTTATCATGTGTTAACGTAATTCGAGCTCTATCTCGGATGTAGCCCAAGGCACGAGACTGATTTCGTGCAGATGGGTCACATGTATTCTATGTCCAGTAATTCATTTACTTGGTGGGACTTTGCACAGTTTAGTAAAAGCTAATCGCCTGTAAGGTTTGACTCTTCACTCAAAAGTCACCTGGTGACGTTGTCTCATCCATTATAAGGCATGAAGGAGTTATTTTTGTGGGAAACACTTCCAAATATATAACTCTGAAACACAGAGATGAGCTTTTAGGTTGTTGGCCTGTCTCCACCGGCTTCCTGTCTGTTTCAAGATTCACTGTAAGATATTATTGCAATAAGGGTTATGAGGGTTGGTGTCTCATAATTTAGCAGAGATTGTGCCATATTTGAGGTTCCCCAATCAGATGTTCTTAGATGTTAAAAGATGTGGACTTTGTGTCCTCTAGTTTTGTATTAGAGGCAATCAATCCTTTGCAGAAGCTGCTCCTAATCTTGGAAACACTTTGCTTTTTATATAAGAAATGATGAGACTTCAAAAACTTCTAAGTCACTACTTAAGATCAACCTCTTTGATGTTCCATCACAGTTGAGCTTGACATCCTGACTTCACCTTTATTGTGTTGTAAGTTTAATTTTTCTTTGTTTTATTGTGTTTTTGTTTTCTTTTTGTCCCTGTTTTTTTTTTTTTTTTTACATCATATCAGTTGCTATTTATAACCGTACAGCACATTTGTTCAACTCCTGTTTTAAATGTGCTTTATAAATGAATTCAACTGGACTTTTAGGGGTTTACACAATGACCGAAGTGGAAAATCTCAAGCAACAGACCAGCTTATTCCCTTTAAGTCTTCAAAAGTGACGTTTAAAATTTTTAGCAGAGCACGCGTCTTTGTGGTTTGTGCCGATGTTGACGGTTACCGCCGACTCTGGCTGCAATTTTCAGTCACCAAACGTCTAGAACCACTTTTTTAAAAAGTGCAGATTTTTGGTAATCTCAGGATCACATCTGCCTCACAATGAAGCTGTTCTGTTGGTTTGATCAGACTGTGACACACATCAGGGACAGTTTATAAGTGAATAAGTTTGTCTGAAAGCCAGCAGCTCCAAATTTGAGGTCTTTGTGGGCAGGAAGCGAAAGCACCACAAGATCTTGAAACTATGGGATGAGTTGCTGTGATGCTGAATTGAGCCTTAAGGCAGAGTTTTCTAAGTTCCAGCTGTCACGTATGCTGACATCTTCCACGTAGACTGTTGATGCAAATGGGGGAAGTTTTCTTTTCACAGGGGGTCTAGACGGGGAAATTTGGATTTTAGTCTGGGAGCATCTGATCAGATTTCCTCCTGGGTGCCTCCATGTAGAGTCCAAGAAGTAGAAACACCAGGAAGACCGACATCGAACTGGGGGATGAAACTTCAAATCAAGCCTGGAAAAACTTGCACAAGGAAGATCTGAATGGTGTGAATGGACAAAGCTGTCCTGCTATAATTATGGGAGGAAAATTGGACAACAAGAATTTTATCTAGAAATTGAATATATCTTTTTGGAATATAAAAGACTATTGGCCTATACCAGTCCTTTGTGTGGGCGGAACTTATCCAACTACAAAACACCTTCATGTGATGCCAGAGGATAATGCAAAGCTTCAGAAGTCTGAATATTTCCTACGACCAAATGATAACCTCTTTCAAGCTGTGGATGCTGCTGAGGTGTCTCTCCCCCCCCCTGCCTCCACTACTAGACAAGTCAAGGCCACACAAGAAAATGTCTTTAGCGCACCAGGGAAGTGAGAGAAACCACACCGCTGAGGAGGAGCAGGAGGGGGAGGAAGGACTTAACCGGAGTGTGTTAATTTGTATCTGGAGTTGTGATGTCTGAGGGGAGGGCCGGATTAGAAAAGCGGTGGTCCGTAGAGAGACGCTGGGAGTCGGATTTCAGCTTCGCGAGGGCCCCTTGAGTCCCGACGCACTGAAGCTGCCTTTGTTTGACTGAGAACCAGAGAGAGAGTGAGTGAGCGAGCGAGCTAGAGAGAGAGAAAGGGAGAGCTAAAGGAGGAGGAGAGTTAGAGGTTTTTATTTTGGACTGAGTGAGAGAGAGAGGCAGAGTGGGCTCCATCTCTCTCTCTCTCTCTCTCTCTCTCTGTGCTATCACCGCCACATATGAACAGGGCAACTTTAGTGTAAAGCTCCTCATCACCCAAGATGACTTCACGGTAAATGAAACACACGTTGTTTTCCATAAACAAGTTGTTCTAAGTGAACTTCTGGCTGCTTTTCTTACTTATTTTTCCTGTTTTTTTTTTTTGTGCAGCATTCCTCCCTGGTCCTTTGGATTATTTCTACTTGCCCTCTGGTTGCGCTGCCAATGCTCCTCTGCCTATCAGCTGCTGGACGGTATGTGCATTCTGTTGTTTTTTTTTGTTTTTTTTGTTTCCCCTGCTGTTGGTTAACTTTCTGCTGGCTCAGGAAGTTTTCATCCGCTGAATATGAATGATGAAACTGTTGCACTGCAGCCCTGGAATAAGTGCTACATTGAGGCACAGCGTGGTACTAGAAGAGTAAATATTACTGTTATGAATATTGTAGGGATTATTTAAAGTCTGTGTGGCTGTTATCCTGCCAGTTGTGTCCCTTTTATTGAACTGCAAATCATCTCTTTGCTCTTTACTCACGTGTAGGTGTTAATTAGAAGTGTCTATATAGCAAATACCTTGCTTGAGGGGATTTGAGCCTGTGTTTTGAACCTAAAAATATGCCTCTATTTGACAAGACCAGTGCATTCCAGGGGATATTGGGTTGGACCGGGTCCAGTGTGACTGTACATAACATTGTTTATAATGGCAATGGGGAGGTATCAGTGTGGACAGTGAAACATGGCGCTTCCCAGACTCTTTGGAAAGTTCACAAACCACTGCTTTTAAATTAATGTCATGACATCAGAGTGCATGAGGGAGAAGACTGCAGGCTTCTGTGCTGTATGATGGTTTCAATTATTTCTATCTGATTCCTATGCTGTCGCCCAGTAGTGCTTTGCTGTTTCTGCAGACTGTTTTCACAGCTTAACTCCTGTTTTTTTTTCTTCTTTTCCGTCTGGTGATTAATAGATCAATCAGGACACTTCAACGTGTTCCCAATTAGTGCTGAAAGAGCTGCAGATTTTCTTTTCCGTTGGAAGCAGGCGAAACCTCACATTGACAGACCGTCTTAGCAATCAGTAGCACTGCATAATTAAAGGTACAGAAGATGATGTAATGCCGAGCATTGGAGGGTGCTTGTCAGAGATGAAGGTCAATTACGTCTGAGAGCTTCATTTTATTAGTTTTCATGCCGGTCCTTGAGACAGACGGGCCAATATGCCATCGCTGCATTCGTCAGTGTGCTGGAATCCAGATTGGCATTTGAAGTTATGTGTGCGGATATCTTGACCTATGATCACCACAGAGACCTCCGTGTCACAAAAGCAGCATTGTCCAGGCCCGGCCAAATGATTACAGGGTCTCTTTGGCTAATGTGGCCCCACGGAGCTTAATTGTCCATCTGATATTTCAAATTAAGCACCAATTTGGCTGCTCTGAAAAGTGTATCCACTTTCAGTGAAACCCAAATGATGAGATAAGTGGAATATGATCTTGGGGGAGTTATTGAGACAAGTTTGAAATGTGGGGAAAAGAAAATGTGCATCCTTGTAGAAGTTGACAGTGGATGTTTGTGAGGAGGTGGGTGGAACCGCATTGATGTCTAAAGTTTTTCAAAGTGTGATTTCATGGTCTAGTTTCCTCTACTGTAGATCCTGCAGATGTTGGCTCAGCCAGAGGCTCCATTCTCAGGCTGTTTGTCCGTTTGCCATATTTATAATCCTCTGCCATGATTCACTTTTTCAAGAGGAGGGGGGGAAAAATAAAAGAAGTGTGTGTGTGTGTGTGCACGCTCATGCTGGCTCACTTACAGCAGAGAGCACCAGGGACAAATATTTCCAAGCTGCACGCTGTAAATATTCTTAAAAACAGAGCTGTCGCCGTGGCAACATTCGCGTTTCTGTGCACGATTTGTAGAAATAAAGCTGATATAATCCTTTTTCTTAATGTGAAGTAGTGCACACTGCTGCTTCTTCTTCTTCTCCTCCCAGCTGAGTCTGTTCGCAGTGTGCCCTCATGTTTTTAGGTGGATGCAGAGAGCTGGCAGGACAAATGAAATTCTAGGACACAGAACTTTATCACTTTTAAGTTGAACACAAAAATGAAACTCTGTGCAGCAACCTTTTTTTAATTAGCTACTAAACAGGCACATTGGTCTCTTTATGTAACTGGAAATTAATGTATAAATGAACAAATTAATGAGACAAATGATTAATTGTGTGAATTCAGATACATACAGACGGAAATATAAGAATGAACAATTTAATGAATGTGTATGGAAATGAATGGATGGATGGATGAATTATGGCGAAAGATCCAAAGCTCCATAAACAAGTAAATAAACCCACAAACAACAATAAAATGACTTTGGCCCGAGTTCAGAAAGATCCAGACATGGGTTGATCTTTAGTCTTGGTTTCCATATAGAATCATAAAAGTATGTCCTCGGGGAGTTTGCTGCTTTGAATCTTCACTAATGAGTCGCATGTTAACAAATGCAGCACATAGCAGCATCACACATGTGCACTTGCACATGCTTGGCTACACACCACCAACAGAACACACACATGCAAAACCTGAGTCTCATTCCTGATGTTCTCCATCTGCTGGCAATTATTTGCAAATGATAATGTTTTTAATCATCTACCAAAACAGTCAGGACACAGTGGGGCTATTAGGGGGTAATGAATACGGTGACGTGGCTGATGATGTGAGTTTTGGAGAATTCTGCTACGTTGATGATGACATTGTGCAGGACGCTGAGGATGATGATGGTGGTGGTGGTGATGAATATGAAAATTATGATGATGGTAATTACAAGATCATTAGACAGGATCACTGAAGGGTGATGTTATTCCAACACAGGTGGTCACAGTTACTAGATGTTGCATGTTAGAACTCATTATGCTTGATATGACTTAAAATGAACAAAGTGTTAATTAAATTTCAACTTTTTTTTTGCTATGTTTACCTAAAATTATATAAAACCCAATTAATAACAGCAGTTTTTTTGTTATTTTAAGCCTGATTATTTGTATTATAGCAACGTTTAGTCGTATTTATTGATAGTTTAATTGTTTTTACACATGTAAATATCCTTCATTTGCATCAAAAAGACAAAAAAATACACATAATCCCATTCAAAAATTAAAATTAGAAACTTTTAATGATGGAAAATCCCTGCACTTTTATTGGATGGTTGGTTTCCTTTTTTCTTTGGTGGCCCAGCTGCCAGATTATTACTTTCTTTGTTGTTACTTCTTTTTAATGAAGTGTATATTACCAACAGAAAACCATAAACGGGGTGGGATGTGACTCTAACTGATGTCTACATGACCCACATTCGACTTACAGATGAATCTGTTTTAAATCAGAACATTTTGAGTCATAGATGGCTCGTTCATCCCCAAACAAAACAGATAGGATTTGAAAGAATCTAATCCCCACTCCAGTTTTGTTTGACTGTAAAGTTAAACAGGTCTTTTGTAAAAGACGCAACCTGTTCTTATATCTGATTTTGTGAAGGTCAAAAGAGTATGTCTGCTCTTTGTTTCCCTTTACTTTCCCCCCCACTGTTATGGTGAACTTGCATACAGTCATTCTGGAATGAAACCAATAAAGGGGAGCCCCATCTATTCTACACTTCAATCTTTTTACCAGTTTTGCACTTAAGCACATGTGAAAAGTTTTATAAAACCTTGTGAAGCTGAAAGCCAGCTGCACAATGTCCGATAAATCACCTGCAGCCATGTCACGCAACTCAGCTTCAGGTGAAGGCTTCAAGTATGATGGAAACAATAGAAATGGAAACAAATCTGGGGTTGTGAAGTTTGACAGAAATGAGATTCCTCTTTAACTCCTTATTTCTGCTTGTGTTAGTGACTTGAGGTCATATATTGGTAAATGCTAAGTTTTCAAACAGTTTATTGGTCTTTTTCTAACTTTTTTGAAGCTCTTTGATTGAAATTCAAAGGGACTGGCTTGGCTACTGCCGTGACCACACTTTATCTGAAAGTTTAAAAACACTTCTGGTTCCAAATTCTGGGAACTATTAAGCAGAGAGTGTTGGGTTTTTTTTTTTGCAGGACAAAGACGGTCTATATCTTGTGCCAAAACAAAAGCTGTAATGTACATTCTAGTGTAACTGAAAGAGACAACAGAAGCAAACACTGCTAGCTGGCTTTCCAACCTTTTCCTCAGACTTTAAAGTATAAATTCACCATAAAATCAGCTTTATATGAGTTGCTGATGAACATTATTGCAAGAAACACCTGCAGATTAGCTTCTCACGTAACAGGTTTGTCAACAGATGTGAGTTTAATGAAGCGCTGCGTGAATTCTTACACATCCATTTGGTCCTAACGAGACTCTGGATGTGCGTCAGCTTGATGTAGGTCATCTGGACCGGGTAACATATCAGCTTTTGATTAAAATTGTAATTTCAACTGTAGCGCAGTACGATCCCCAGCTCTGTCCAACAATGATTTCATGATTGTGCAAGAAAAAAGTAAAAAACAACACTGCAGACTTTTAAAGGCTGTGACATTTTCCTATAAATGAATGACCACGCACAAGATGATGTAATACACAAGTGGGTCAACTTACATCCAGTTTATGTACTTTTTCTACTCAAGCACATGATCCTGAGCAGGTATTTTGTGGTAAAACATCACCAAAGCTGCAACCAGATTAAAAAAACAACCCGGCGAGTTCATCTTGACTACCAGCAAATGTTACACAAGTGACCAGATGTTACGTTGACCACATCGATGTGTGTTTATACTCTCCATGTCAAATGTACAAGTGGTCTGTATGAAAATTACTGTCTCTGCCACATTATGAGGTAATGATATGATCGATGTTTACATCTGAGACACTCAACAGATCCTCACGTTAAAACTAATTAAGTGTTGGACACAAAACCATAACAAAAAAATGAATTGACGCAGTTATCTTGTGAAGTTTTTTGGCTTGAGAGCAATTTTCGCAATGCACTTTAGGGGTTTTTAGTTGATTTGGGGTCATACGTGCAGAATAAAGAATGATCTTTCTAATATAATCATCCCATTTTATGCATCAGAATTAAAGACAAATATTCAATTATCTGTACTGATTTGAAACAAAAACAGAAGTTCCATGCCCCCAGAGTGTACAGCTGGTCCCTAAAGGAATACTTCCAGATTTAGGAAATATGCTTATTAACTTTTGACAAGAGTCAGATGAGAAGACGGATGCCTTGTGTTGAGTGCATATGGAAACTTTTGTGACAGGCTAGCTGTTTGTTTGTGTTTCCATACACAAGATAAGCTAATCAGATGCAGGCTGTAGCTGTATTTCCCAAATGTTCTATTCAAAACCACGTCCGTCTGCCTTTTCTCCATGAAGCTTCTACATTTTATTTTAATCATCTCGCAGATTTCATGTCTTTGTTCGTGTGGTACACTTTCATGTGTCAGCTCGCTCAAAGTGATTCAAGATGTACTGCGGGTTGTTTGTTCTGCATCTCAGGTTATTCCGGTTTATTTCCACCAATCGCCACATTTTGGTCCACTGTGACAGCTTTTTATCTTCATCTGAATCATAAACAAGTTCTCACTTCTAATTGATGTTTTTGATAAACTCGACCACGTAAGAGCAGCTAAAGGGTCACTGATTATGTATTCTGCTGACACAGCTCTGCTCATTGTGTCTGCAAATAATCTAAAACAAACCCTAAACTCAAACCATGTGCATTATCCTGGAGGGTAAACAGGAATGGCTAAATTTATCCTGGACAAAACAGGCCACGATTTGGAGTCTGACTGACAGTGTAGGATGAGATATATTACTCCCTGCAAAGCATGAAAGCGGAGCACAAACGCAGGATGTGTTAAGTATAGGAAGGTTTCTGTGTGGGAGGTTAAAGGTGTGGCGCCAAAATGTCACTTTGACCTCCTCGCTGTGCCGTTGTAGTTTATTGTTGTTTGTCCTCTGTAGTAAAAGCGCTTGTGCTTGTAACCAGATCAACAAAAGAATCTACATAAATAGCCTAAATTATAATGGCTTTACGGGAAAACGGCTCCAATGGGGATTAACATGTTAACCTCATTAATTCTTCCTTATCCATCATCACGGCCTCAAATCAAAGCTGCAGCCATCAAAGGGTTTTCGTACTAAATGCTTTGGGCCTGAGCACTTTGCTGGATGTCGTCGACTGTTTTCCTTCCTTGGTCTTTATTTTAATATCTGACGATGCAGATCAAACAGAACAGCAGTTTGACTCCCATATTAGATGCTGTTCTTCTTTGTCGTCTTGTCATGTAGATAGTTTGTCTTCCGAAATCTTACATCTATACTATATTGATATCCATGTGTGTTTATGTGCATACTGCATATTTATATGCATATTTTGGCTATTCAGGGTCCCCAGATGATGAACCTTGACCAGTTTTGAGATCCCCTTTTTCTCTCTAGTGCCACCAACAGGTGAAAGTTTTCATTCTTCCCTGTGAGAGCTCTAAACATCCACATAAAAATTTGCCCCAGAAACTCTTTGTTCCCAGAGGATTAACCCAAACAACTACTGTCCTCAGCTGATTATAAGATTGGTGTATAGTTTAGAGTGAAATGTCTCAACTATTGGATAATTGGCCTGAATTTAGTTCACATATTTCTGCCCTACTTAGGTTTGATTGTTGTAATTTTGATATCCCAGCGTTTTGTCTGCTGCCACCACCAGCTCAGTCTTTGAATCTCTCCAGTGTGGTGGGTCATGACCAAATGCATGAATAGTAATAACATACCAAAGGAGGATCTGATCACGGCTTCAAAAGTTTTAGTCATTGAGCTACAGCTAAACTTCATTAACCTGCTGAACCCCAAAACCAGTCGACAGGCTGTGTTGGCAATGAGCAGAAAGGAGACAAGAAAAAGACATTGAGAGTAAAACAGAACACATTCAACCAATAAAATAAATGTAGCATGAATCAAAGTTACACCGTGGAGCAAGTTGTCAGCAATTGTTGTAGGATACATTCAGCATGGTGACTCGATCTGCTGAGTAGAATAGAAAACAGCTACTATATAGAGGTGGTAGTAATCTAAACGCAGGGCTCCAGACTGCGACTATAATGGCCACATAATTATGCCACTAGATTTTAAATGTGCAAGTTAAAAGTTGACACGGTTGCATTTGTGTGAGTGCATGATGATCATGAGGCTGACTTGGTTTCCCGCCAGTCAACATGGGTAACTAGTTCGCTAGCAACTGTGGTTGAAAAACAGTAATATTTGTTCCTTAGTAGCTCAGTCAGTCTCTCCCTGCCTGAAGCCAAATCATGTGCTGGTGTGACCAAATAAGAAAGTTGGTAGCAACAGTGTTCAGAGTGGAAAAGTCACTCAGAAGCCTTGAAGTAGGCCTGGTCGAATCGCCTATTTATAGCCTGCGGAGACTCTGTGTTTTATCTACAGGAGTATAAAAACAGCCAGCAACTGCTTGGGGTTGAGAGGGTTAAATGATAATCGTGTTGACCCGATCCAGACGTTTGGTGAAGCCCCCTTGTTGCTCAACACTGCAGTGGAGCAAGCAAGGATATTAAGATAGTGAGTCAGACCAGCTGGAACAACGTATCTGGGAAAAATGTTTGGGGAACGCCTTCCATCCCCTCAACAGCCACGGCTGAAATGCCCTTGAGCAAGGCTCTTACCTCCCTGCTCCTGTAGAGCTGCTCGGATGTAAACAGCACAAGGCTTTTGCTGTTGAAGATTTGAGTATGCAGAGCTATAAACATAATTAAAAGAAAATTTGTGTCTCTGGCTGAGTGTTGGAGCATTACAGCATGTAAACATGGTTACAGCTGTAAAGGGAATGGTTGTTACTGAACCACAGTCCGTCCTGTGTGCTATGAGTAAATTATGCTGAATAAAATATGCCATGTGATATGAGTCTTCCTGTATTCCAGTAGGAAACAGCTTGCTCATAGGTTGTCGTCAGAAGGGCTTAGAGGTGCATCAGAACTCCAATTTAGGATAATATAAAGTGGTCAGAATTAGCGTGTTTGTTTTTCTGGGAGCGGCCGGCTTCCTGGCTTTTGCACCACAGAAGGCCGACGGGTGAAAACATGGAATTTCTAACAGTCTGGAAATTGTCTGTCAGGGCGGAAAGATAGAGCTGAAACAAGCAGGTGTCTGTTCAGCTGTGTGGAGACCACAGAGCGAGAGGACATGTCCTGTCACACAGCAAAGGAGCATCTGAGTCTGCAGTGAGGTCACGGAGTGTAGAGCAGCAGTGTGTGGCTCAAAAACATGCACGAGTGTAGGAAACGAGGATTTCAGTGAGTCTGATTCACAACAATCCTTGATAAATTAAATGTCTGCATGGATGATAATGGAAAAAGTAGTGTTTGATTAGAAAGTGTAGCTGTTTGTGTTGAGTTTGTGTGTTTGTGCTGCAGAAGGAGGGTTCTTCTAATGACAGAGCAGTCGTCAGTGAGGACAGATTTATGAAGAGTTCCTTTTTTTTTTTTTTTTTGCGCTGAAGTATCACCTTTACTCTCCTTTGCACTCTGATCTCTCCTTGTTTGATCAGTCTGCTGCCTCCAAATCAGGATGTTGGTGTTGAAGATAAGAATGTTTTTTTTTTTTTCCCTCACAGTCAGCCTAATTACTACTCCCCTGAAGATAGCACTGCATTTCAACTCTGAAGTCTTAAGGAGGTTGGGCTGTTGATGTCGGGTGATAAGGCCCGATGTTGCTGCAATTTATCCCAAAGGTGTTGATTGGATGTGGTCAGTGTTCTATGCAGGCCAGGTCTGTGTGCTGTAGCATCAGTAAGGCGAAAGACTTAAATTGTCTAGTGCCCTGAAAGCAGTCCAAAATCACTCAAAACTTGTCCTAAACTGCTCAAAATTAGCTCAAAATGGCACAAAACTTAAAAAAACATGGATCAGAAATTGTCAAGCAACTTAAAACTTGTCCAAAATTACTCAACAATTGTCCAGGCTAGCCTAAAAATGTGTTTAAAATAGTTTTAAACTTGTCCAGAGTGACTTGAAATTTGTACAAAACCACTCAAAACTTATACAAAATTATTCTACACTTTGGTCCAAAATGTAAACTCTTTAATAAAACACATTTAAACTAACTTGTCCCACTTATCTGTGTTCGGACAAGGCAATCTTTAACATCACAGTTCTCTGTGGTACTGGTATATTATCCCATCCTTGAACCCTCTGGTTTTATCTCCTGTCAAGCTGATGGATGACTTGTGGTCATCAGCACAACAAAACTTCAAAGAAACTTTCAAGTTGAAACTTTTCACCACAGAAACTTGAACTTTGCTTCTTTTGCTAACTTTTTGCCTTGTTGACATAGTTGGAACTTGTTGCCCAGGCTTGAATTGATGTAGAAAAGGGGAACACTCGGTTCTGATGTTATCAGCCCTTTAAATGGCCGCCATCATTGCACATTATTCCCATACAAATGCACCAGTAGGCCCTCATCCACTATCTAGGAAGCTCAGGAGGTGCTTTATTGCTCAGAAACTTAAGTACATTCAGGTATTGTGATGATGAATAAATAGAAAGTAACCCAGATAATGGAAGTGACTTATAACTTGTGGCTAATGTAGCATAAGGATGTGTTTTAAACCAAACAGTGATACTTTTCTAAACCTAACCAAGTCTGTTTGGTGCCTCAAATGAACCAATCACCAACTGAAAAGGCAAGTAAACAGCAGCTTGAAGTCTCATGGCCAAAAATCTGCTGATTACTGCCTCCACAACCCATCAAAAATTGAAATGTTTGCTTCAGATGTACATATTCTGATCAAAAACATGATTCCCTTCCAACCCTAGCAAAGTAGTTTTTGTCTCAAATGAACCAACCACCGCCTAAAAACGCAGATAATGTCATAAACAGCAACTTGAAATTAAGTCTCCTGTGCAAAAATACGCTGTGGTAGGTCTTGACAACCATTCAGATATCCAAATGTGGACTTTTTTTCCCCTCTTTGTAAGTCCAATATTACAGCTCCACCACCATTAAATGGGGTGATAATGTCTTTGTGAGCCGACTAGAAGGTGGAGGAGGTCCCTACTGGCAAATACATACAGTAGTAACCTGCTGATAACATCCGATAAGAGGTGCTTGTATGATAAAACTCTCCATGAGTGCTCTTCATGAATGTCATTGTATTCGCAGACAGATTTTTCTTTTGGCAGTCTGAAGCATGACATGGCTGAGAGATTATTATGAAGATAGCACGGTGGTGAGAGGAAAATTGAAAGGCGTATTCCTTGAAGAGCATCTGTTGTGATTGTTTCCCACTGGGAGGTGGGATTAGCGGCGGTGCATGTGTGCGCGCACTCAGCTGGTCCGCAGCTGGGCTGTTTGCGAGCACGCCGTCGACTCACTTCCTGAAAATCCCAACGCAAATTTAATTAATGGTTCGGTCTCAATTTACCTTTATGTTTTCTACCACCGCCGGCGAGTAAACATCAACAAACATCTGTCTCTTTCCCCACCTCCCCCTCCGTTTTTGTCTTTCAGCTGCCTTCTTCCATTCGCTCCTCTTTCCCGTCCACTTTCTTTGCTTTCACACGCAGTTCTAAAAGAGCCCGATGCCGTTTATAGCGTTGCGGTTAATCCTGGAAATGCACGAGGGAAATAATAACTGAAAATCAAAGTCAGTTTCTCACCTCGGTTTGCGGTTTTGCTGCTGTTTTTTTTGCCGTCGGCCTCTCATTAGCACCACCGATGCTTATGTTTGTGCATGTTCTACGCTCTCCCTCTTTCTCTTACGTCCCTCTTAAACCATAAGTATGTGGCAACTTTCCATCAAATCAAACAAACAAAAAAAAAAGCAGCAGTGGTGTTAAATCTGCTTTCCCTTTCATTAGATCACACTGTATTGCAGCTCTAAGAGCAGAGATGACTAAATATAGAGATTCAACTTTCATCGTGACCATTGTACACATTTTGACACTATTGTTTACGCCGACAGCTTTTTATTGACTCGAGCATAATTGTGGCTTCTAATTAGGATTCAATGGTGTGGTCTGGTGACTGATTCCCTCCATTTGAAGCAGCGGGCTTGTAATGGATTAGATTCGTGCTGGTGGACATATATTGAAATGCGGAATGTGTTTTTCCAGCATCATAAGCGCATGACGTGACCAGAGTTATTGAGTTCTCTGTAGTTTTTTTTTCTTTTCTCACTGGTTTGCAATAAAAATGATACTGAAACGGTCAAAACAGCTCGCGGATTTCCCGAGGGCCTTCTAAATATCCGTCCAAATTGCTTCAATGTTGATGAGGGTAAGTGTTTTGGGTGTTCTGCATTTCTGTGTGCTCTGTCATCCCTGCCAAAGCTTTCACTTCAAGCCTTGACCCAATGTTAAAGAGGATAGAGATGTGGTTTTGATTATCTCTCCATGTGGTCTCACAGGAAGTAGAATGGATTTTAAAATGATAGTGAAGAGAGGTAACCAAAAAGACAACAGAGTGACCAACTTCTTATTGAAAACAATATTACTACATGTATATTAGAGGGATTTGTTGCCCCATTCCTTCTGAGCCTTTGCAAAGATGTACATATTCACACTTAGCTCGCTGCCCAGTTTCAAATGAGAAGCAGATTTGTGTACCAAAGTTGTCAAGCAAAACAATTCAGCAGGAGTCGGCCGCATTGATTACATCAAAATGGGTTTATTTAACCTCAGAGCTTTGTGGATTATTTTCACATAGTCTTTGTTCTTCTGTTAAGTCTGGTAATAAAATCGGAGACAAATCATTATCCTGGCATTGTTCTCTGGAAGACTTGATCAGACGGGTGGAGAAAGTGCAACTCTTGGCGCCCAAAGCAACTCTTTTCCATATGTGAATATCTTAAAGTTAAAAATGTTTTTAAAAAGTCAGAAACACTTTGAAAACATTGTTCATGTCCTTTATGAATCCATCCATCCATCCATCCATTATCTATACGCCGCTTAATCCTCACTAGGGTCATGGGGGGCCGTCCCACCTTGCAGCCCCCTTTATGTTTCCAGTAAATGTGAAAAAACCTCTTTGTAATTGTAGTCGTATTCAGAATTGTTTAGTAATAGTGGTCTGCAAACTTTTCACTTCATTGTTATTAAGGGTAGACGAGCTTTTCCAACTTTACAGACCTGTGAAATCCACATTTTTTTTTATGTAAAGTTGCATGTAAAAATGTATTTTTTACACTTGATCTCACCTAAAATGAAGATTGTTGCAAAAAATACCAAAAAATCCCTTATTTTATGCTGTATTTTTACATTTTCCTAAAGATTTTATTTATGTCTTTTGTTTTTACATAAAATTGTGTAATAAACCCAATTAATAGCAGGACTTTTTTGTAGTTAATGGGTAATGATATTGTTTTTACACATGTAAATATCCTTTATTAAACATAAAGACAAAAAAATACACACAGTGTCATTAAAATGAAGGCTAGAATTTCTCTTTTATTGATGGAAAATTACTGTATTTTTATGAAATGGTTATTTTATAGTACTATTTTATTTCACGGTGTATTTAAATATTTAATAAGTCTTAGGTAAAACAAGCTGTGGAAAGCTGTAGCTGAAAAATTTGTCTTTAAATGCTACTATGGCTTTAATAAAGTTCAAGGATCTGTGGCTTTGTAGTGGTTTAAAAAGAAACCTTCAAATATTTTTCTAGCTGAGTGCAAAGAGTTTTGCTTTTCTTCTGCTCCAGTCTTTGGTTGGACAATACTGTCATCAGTCAATGCCTCAGGCAACACCAGACGTCCCAGCCCGGTGCTCAAACCCCCTAAAGCTTTCAGCAGCTTCTTTTGACCAGAGAAGAAAGAAAAACAGATCAATTTTCCAAAAAAAGCTTTCAAACTCGAGAGCAAGTTCAACACCTATTCAGCCCCAGAAAACAGCCTCAATGTTTTCATTACACTTAATTCGGAAATCTCCGCTCATTATGTGTAATTAGTCGGGTTTTTGGATCAACAAGAAACTAAAGTAAGACGACCACTTAATTGGGATCAACAGAGGAGTTGTCAAATTTTGGGTCAGACAGGCAAGTTGTGTAACTGTTATAAGACCACCATTGTGCAGCACTCAAGCTTGCAAACATTTCAACAGCCTCTTCTACCAAAGTGCAGAGAAAAGCAGATGCAGTCTCCCACAGACGCCGAAGCAAAGGTCAGTCCTTATTTAGCTCTTGTTCTCCAAAAAATGCCATTTTTTTTAATGTTTCACCAGTTCCTTTGCTGCTTGTCTCAGTCAATGAGCTTTAAGCCGTTGAACCATGGGATGTAGGCCCAAAAACATTTCACAGTCCAATTTTAGTAATATTCAAATAAAAGGCAGCTATCTGTCAATAGTTGAGCAACAGAATAATCAACAGATTATTTTCTGTTTGCTTAGCATACGTAGTCATAGTATGAAACAATTTGCCTTCCCATAAGCAGTTACTTCCCATGTGGCGTTGTCAGCCATAAAAACTGAATGAAACTTGGCGACGAGGGGAAGTTGAAGGCAACAGTTTTAATGGAAAATCATGGTGGTTTCGCAGGATGCATCTGGCAAGCAGGGCCTCGAATTAACTGCAACACTGAAACGATGCTAAATTTCTCCTGTGGTTTGTCTGGCAAACCAAGTCGTCTCTCTGGTAGGGAGCGACACAGTTTATAACTAGCAGTAGTTATGTTGTAGTTTTCAATCCATCTAATTTGCTTTTTGGCTTCCTGGGTTTTTATAATCAGCCACGCAGCCGTGCCAAAGCGTTGTACTTCGGGACGTGAGTTTCTCTGTATTTTATGGATAAAACTGTTTTTTGCATGGGTTAGCTTTGACGAGATCGAGAGCGAAAACACAATTTTCCAAAGCCTCCGCTCGCAAATCAGCTCCTAAATCAGCTCCATGCTCCAAATAAAAAAAAAAAAAAAAAGCCTCGCCTCCTTCCAGCTGAACAATGCCCTGTATCAGCACTCTAACAGCTGAGTCAAACCTGGCAACGTGGCCGAGGGGGAGAGAACCAATTTATTGTGATGCTGTGGTTGCCTGGAGAGACTTCTACCCATTTAGCAGGCAACCCCTGGATTTGATAACTCTCCTACTGGCAGCAGATATGAATTGTGAACTCTTCTCCAATTTGCTCTCGGCAAATAACACCAACTGGGAAATCGCCTTGCTTTTGATGCATTGTTGAGCGCAGCCCGACTGCGAACACTCGCCGTAAAAGCTTCGGTTTTATCTTTTTTTTTTTTAGTTTTTATATTTTTTCATTTCATTCTTGCTGCTCCACTGAACACAACAGAATAAGCTTGTAAGCTGATATTTTTCAGATGAACTCAATACCTGTGTAGTGGGGAAGAGACTTCGCCAGAGATTAACAGTCACCTTTTTGTCTGTCGGAGCTAAAGTGAGGAAGTACTTTATTCTTGCCGGTTGTGGGCAACAAGAAAGAAACCTCAGACGCTTAAGTTTTCCTCCAAGACTTTCTACTTTAAAATGAGAAACACATTAAGTAAACAAATGACTTGTGGCTTAAAAAGACAGAATATTTGAAGAGCAAAGAGTGAGTTAGAGAGGGAAAAACTTAATGATTTATTGCACTGGATGCAGGCAAAATATCTTCATGTGCTGCATCATTAATTCTGCAAGACTTTGTTGCTGTTACTTGGCCTATTGTTTTATTGGCCAGCTGGAAATATCGAGGCATACTGTATATTTTGACGACGTAACAGTTTCCTTTCATTTCCCTGATCTCACTCCTGAAGATATGTTTTTAATGGAAGGATTTTTAACCTGACAACTCGGGCCTACTCCATCTTCTTTGATGCCTGCTTTGCTATACTTGAGGCTCACTTTAAAGGCCTCCTTTGATGAAAATCAAGTCCAGTTGGTGTTTTTATTAACAAGTTAGAAGATGTATCGTGAGTAAAACAAGCAGTAAACACCTTTGAAACACTCTCAAGAACATGGATTTCATATGCAACACCTAAGGAACCAACCCTGTCTACTTGCAGACTCTGTTTTGAACATTTTAACAGGCGATATAGACAAATCCAACAAATCCCTTTGAGCAAGCTGTTTGGGAAGAGCAACAGTGGGAAGTAAAAACTCGAAGAAGAAACCTCCATCAGAACCAGGCTCAAGAAGAGTTGCCATCTGCCTCAACTGGCTCGGGTGAGGGTGAAGGCGATAGACAATAGAATAGCGTTTTAGAGAAAGCAATGGAGTGGCAACGGCTTGTAAATTTTGTACAAGAGGAAAATCAATGATCCGAGATGGCCTTGAAGTGTGATAACACTTTCTCAATGGGCAGTTTCATACTCCATTTGCAGGGAAAGCAAAAGACATCAGGAATGTCAACAATAATGGCCTCTGAAGCGTGACAGAGCGTGTTCTTGGCGTGATAGTGTTTCAGTTGGATCGGCACCAAAGACACACAATAAATAATCTTTTACCGTGGACACAATGAGTGGCCATCCTTGCTCTGGTTGAATGATAAAATTTAGGATTGACAGTAGACTTGTAGTGACAGATTATGTAAAAAAAACAAGCCCTGCATGCACTTAAACGGTCACTAAACTGACGTAAAGCCTTTCAGAGCCACATCAGTTTTGTCATCAGGTCAGATCAAACTTCAGAGACGAGCATGACACTGGTCGAGGCACAGATGGAAAAACTCTAAACATGTTTACATTAAACCGTCTCAGAATTAGGAATGTGTAATCAGATACAAGATTTAGCTCACCGCAGACCACATTGGCTGCTCATCCCAAACTATCCCAGCAGGTGTTTTGGGTTTCCAGCATTTGTTACCAATTTGTACGCTTTGTCAGTACACGGCGGAGGAGCTGAAATCAATTTGCTCGGAAGACGTATATTTATGTACAGTGCATGACGGAAACCGCTTTAGGAAGAGATGTTCGAATTAGAGCGATAATGCACCCGCGGATTATTTAGAGCGACGGCTAATCATAAGACCAACAAAACAAAGTTGGCAACTTAATCCTCCAATATCTCAAAAGCTAAAGCATTAGCAGGTTCACTTTTCAATTCGGGGTGAGTTACATCACAAGGATTGAACATACATAAATCCTAATTATCCTTTTTTTTGAGGATACTTTGTGCGTGCAGCGATTGTCACGCTCGTCAGTTCGTCTCCTCCGTGAGGAAATCAACTTGAGTTCACATGTTGAGGATCAAAGAGCCTGTCAGAGTGCCAGCAGGTACTTGAGGATTTTTATGGAGGCTAACACTTAAGTGCGATCTTCTCCGGCATAGAGCGAAGAAGTAAGGCCAGCTTCTAAGTCTGGAAGGCTTTACATCCCTGCAAACACTCACACAGAGAACGCACACACAGCTTTAGGCCGGCTGAACCAAGGTTGAGTCGTAACATTTGCTTCTGGATTAAGTTACCTCAGCAATGGCTCTGTAAATCAGACCCCTCATTCTGGAAAGCATGGTCATTATTGGAGAGGTGAAAGATATTGCCGGGGTAATTCATGTTGTGGGGACCCAAAAGTCACACTGTACGTGGTAAATCATTAAATGTTGAGGTGCGGACTTTGTTAAAGCCTTTATTTAGGGTTAGTGTTTAAGAAATTAGGATTTGGCAAGTTGTGGTTATGGTTAGTCTGAGTGTCCACGAAAGGAATGTAACGTTTGAATTATTGGAAGCACGTGTGTTTAGCCGCTAGAAGAGAATAACTGCCTCATTTCCAGCTTCATGACTGATTGTTTTTTTGCACATGCAGAAGAGTTATGAAACCCTCATGACAGAGTTTCCATTCAGGAGCAGTGTCAAGTCTGGTTCAGCCAGTAGGGTCTGCTTATTTAATAAAAGCTGGATGATACTGCTCAGTTGCTATCATGCTATCTTTGCTATTGACTTATTAATCAATAAAATCCTCTATCACCACAAGAAATTGCCAACAACTTCTCGGCTTCCATCTGTTAAAACTTGAGGATATTGTTTATCCTTTGTTCTCCCCTTTTGTTTCATTTCTGCTCTAAAAGTGTCAAAAGGGTTGAAGTAAAGACCTCACAGCGCTCTATTTTTTCCAGCTGTTGGGCCAACACGCATGTCATTACCTCAAAGTCTGTCCGTTTTTCATCGACAAGTCGATATTATGGAAAAGGACGCAGATAGTCTCCGTGGAGTGATACGGACACACTGCGAATTGGCAAATAAAAACACGCTGGAAGCTAATAACCGAGACTGTGAAAACAGAGCTGATGTTTCCGTCATGCAGAGCAGCAGCTGGAGCAGAGACATCTCTGGCTTTGAGGCACTCGGGGAGCGAGACTGTTACTGTACACGTTGTTAGTAACTGCACTGCTGGGATAGTGGTTGCTGGGACACTAACACATGGCTGTTTGTGTTGTTTTTATCGGTTGTTTTACACGAAACACCCCAAAATTTGTAGATCCTTCTCGCTAATCCTAGACCTGAGGAAAAGAACATGTTGTCTAATAAACAACACAACTGTTAGTCATTCCTTCAACACCTGATTAAAACTTTTACAAGGTCTTCGTGTGTTCCAAGTGTTTGTTATTTGTGATTCTTTCCCCACACCCACTTCATATCTGTTCCTCTTTATTTTTGTCAATCTGCCTTTCGCCTAATTTCCTTTCTCCACATTGTCCTTTCTCCTCTTCCCTCTGTCTGTCTCTGCTTGCATAGCAGGTGTAGGCCAAGTTCAACACTCCACTGACTAAACCCTGCAGAGTTAGTTGCCCAGACATTAGAATTGAGTATTACAACTCATCCAGCTCTTTGTAAAATGTCTATTGACCTTCAAATAAGTACTCCCGAGAAGGTTCAACGCTGCTTTAGCCACAACACCTCAGACAATCTGTAGACAAGAGGAATTTGAAGTTAAAATAACAAGCCAATGAGCTTGACCTGGTTTTGACCTGACAAATGATGCTAACAGCTGCTGAGTGTTCCTGGTTGTTGTAGGACACTGGGGTCAAGGATTGGGGTCATTTCCTCTCAGGATGAACCTGGACCACATTTTGACCCAATTTAGCAACCAATGCATTTTGGACTCAGTTGGGATGCAATAAGTCTCAGTTCTGTTATTTGCTCAGAGGTCTGTTTTGTGCCCGTGGTGGTAAGCTGCACCATTTTTGGTGATGAGTAATTTCTGTGGTGTTTTTCACTGTACTTTTCAGGACATTAGATGACATTTAAACCGAATAATCCATAAAACAGTTCACTAGAAGAAAGAAGATCCGCCTGGGTGGCGGTAGCTAAGAGTTCTTTTTGTCTTTACCAAGAAATCAAATGCAATATGACTTTTCTTTTCGATGTAACTGTGTTTAATACAGACATTAAAACGTTTGCCATGACGTAGCTAAATGCAAATGTTATGAAGTTTTACCGTCTGAACCTCAAACAATGTCTATCTTGCTCCTGTTGGCTCATTTTTAACTGCAACATGAAGTCCTGCACCTCTATGGAAACGGCACAATCATGGCTAAAGGTAGAAATAACCCACAATAGATCTTTAAAGTAGTACAACAAATTCATAAGGCCATCGCCCCCACAACATTACAATTCTTAAATTATTTTAGAAAAATGGGAAAAACCTGGAATTCAAATGGGCAACACTTGTGCCCCCTGGTGTTACCAATACTGGGGGGAAAAGATGGTGGCATTACATACTATAGATATTTTACTATGTTTACAAAAACAAGCCATTTTTTCATGCTGTTAATGCACATTAATTCTGTTATGAACATAGACATTCCTCGGCTGTATGCAACTTCCAACAACTTCCTGACAACTTGTTCCTCTTGATATTGTTTTTGAGCAATGCTGCACTTATTTTGTCGCTTAAATATGTCTTATTTTTGTAGATATCGGTATGTGTATGTGTTTATATATGTAGATTATGCTCCTAATCTCTAATTTGTTTCCATACTTGTCTCCTATTGGATTTGTAAAAACACAGCCTGCAGTTCAGCCGAAAAGTGAAGTTTCGTCACGTGACTATTTGTCGCTGAGTCACTAATGGCTTCTAGTTTTGACAGAATCTGCCTGCAAATGGTTTATTTTTGTTAGCTAGTTTGCATGAGACACATATAATGAAGGGATTTTGACGAAACAGTACATTTTTAAATGTAATTTAGACACATTTTCCTGGCGTAACATGGGCAGTTCAAGCACATAAGGTTGAAAATCTTCTTTCTGTTTTTACAGCGTCTGCGTATAATAAATGGTGTAAGTTTGGTGTGTTTTTTGAAAAGATAACATGCCAATTAAAGCTGTCTGTGAGCTTTGGGGTTCAAAGTGCTAACAGCATCGCCTGATATCACACAAAAACCCAGTAAGCTTCACAGGCCCAAAACATCAACAGTTTCTCACTCGGCCTCAGAGAAGACAAAGTAAAAACCTTTGCACCAGAGCCGTGGGTGGGAGGATTACCAAAACTGAACAGAAAGCAGTAAGAGTAAGTAAAGGTTGAAATCACGGGGGCTTTATAACTCAACACTGGGTTTATAGTAAGCCACGGGAGCATTAGTGAGGCGGAGCGCTGAGCGATAAGGCCTGGCTCACAGTGGGTGCTCCAGTTCATCCTCAAGGTGTCGGATGATGCCGGAGCTCTCGGCAAACCAGCCTTTTACGGCAGACTTCGAATGTCATGTTAAATCGTTAAAAAAAAAAAAACCCCTTTTCAACTGGAGACACTAATAATAAAACAATGAATAACTTTGTAGACTGCAGCCTTAAGATGTCCTTAACTGGATCTAAGGGGCCTCAAATACCCCATATATTATTTTATTTGAACCATTATTCATCCTCTACAGCTGCTCATTTATTCTGACAAGCTGCATTCTCCTAACATGCCCCAAAACCCAGAAACAACCAGAAACTCTAAGTATTGTCTTAAATATGCTGCAGCAGCGTCTTTGCTACTTTTAAAATGTTCCTAACAAACACAATATCTTATTTTGGTCCCGTTGGTATGACTCACAGGAAGATTTTATGGACACTACTTAGTAAAAGTGTCTGTTTTATGATCTATGAATGGAGTGAATATATCTAGCGTAATTTCATACTTGAAATGAGCACTTTGCTCTCGGGTCATTCCGGTCGTTCTCGTCTGGCTCTGCCAGGCCGGTCAAGACTCTTAAAACAGTGACAGTCAGCCGACGCTGTTGGATGCACCCCCCTTTTAACTCGATGAATGGACGGGACTGCGAGCGGATTGGCCCGAGGCCCGTTTCTTCAAACTGTAGCGAACAACTCGCGCTGCAGAGCCAAAGCAGATGGTATCACTCAGACCTCCCCCTCTTCCACCCGTCCTCCGCAGGAACAGTTTGGATAAGCTACACGAGTATCTCCTATGTGATGAATACAAACATGCCAAACCTTTGCCTGACTGCAGAAGGCCTTGGCGCTCACCACTGGAAAAGTAAGGAAAAGGGATCTAAAGGGATTTCTTTATGGCTCGAGGAGCTGATATGGATGAAGATGAAAAGGTCACAGGGCCGCTGCAGATGTCGATCCTTCAGCTGCACCTCAGCACATTTGCTGAGCTTATAGTTTGTCCATCTCAGTCACTTTCTTGCTTACCTCAACAGTGAGCATTTTTCCATTCATTGTCTCCACTTTTTTTCTTTCCTGACAGGAGCCATGACCAACCATGTCAGAAGGTCCCCCTCTTTACCTGATTAAGTTGGAAAGAACCTTAATACTTCTTCTTTTTAGCTTCCCTAAACTCATGATTGATTGTCTCCATCCTGTTCATTCACATTCTTGCCTTCCCTCATTCTTATTCTCTCCTCGCTCGTCCACCCAGTTGCTCATTCATCATCCATTTCAATTGAACAATCATCAATTCATCATCCTTCCTACCTTTTTCATAATGAAGTTAGACGGAGACTTTACAGCATCTCTCCACAGGTCCTGCATTGAGGACTGGACATTGTGGCGGCAAGCTGCCAAAAATGGGCCGTGTTTTTTTAGCTAGCCCATCATTCTTCTGACACTTTGGTCAGAGTGCAGTTTCTACAGCTGGTTAAACACAGCTTGGGGTAAGCCGACACAACGTGCCGTTTACACGGAGCCCCCGTGACATCTGAACCCTGTAGACATCCGCTTTTAACATCACACTGTAGCTGCTTTAATTAACTCAAAGGCAGGGTCAGAGAATGAACACTCGCAAAAACTTCACCTAATCAGATGATACTGAATGATGAAGCAAAGTCTTCAATCGACAGGACGTAGAAGACAAAAGTTTAATTTTGTGGAGTCAAACCTTCTTCAAATGCTCTGATTTTTCAATTTATGAGTGTAAAAAATTCAGTTATTCAAGTAGAAGTGTGCCTGTTCCTCCGTCCCTTCTTCTTCTTTTTT
The DNA here is from genome assembly GCF_000690725.1 of Stegastes partitus. Classification (NCBI taxonomy): domain Eukaryota; kingdom Metazoa; phylum Chordata; class Actinopteri; family Pomacentridae; genus Stegastes; species Stegastes partitus. Next base: position 61,747 of record NW_007578556.1, on the reverse strand, counting down.
TTTTTCCAAATATTGTCATCGTTTTTTTGTCTTTTAGAGGATTTCTGTGCTGGTATTCCTGTGCGAACATTGTAAAATATCACTCCATCTATTGAGGATTTTTCATTTTCTTGAGGTTTTCTTGAATAAGCAAACTCGAAATTTGGCACGGCGACTTTTCAGGGAACAAGACACCTCCCATAGCTGTTTTTGGCATGTTTAATCAGACAAATATGTAGTGAATGTAACTCTAGTGAATGGTTCTGAAAATGTTACTTGCCTGGTCTGTATTCTGAAAGCTGAGTCAGCACATTAGGCGGCTTGACCTGTGCACAGGTTTAACTGCAGCGATGCAGACTTGTATTTACCTGCGTGCTTAAACAGTAAGGAATGCATTTTTCCACAGAATTCAACTCTTGTTCTTGTAAATAACAAAAACATGCTCCTCAAAGCTGCATGCAACTCTGATGTTGTACTGGAAAGTGATCTCAGGGGGTTTTAAGCTAGAAATTAGGAAAAACTACATCAAATATTTCACTTTACAAAGGTGATACTGTTCTTTGGCTGACGCTGCCAAGTTGGTACCCCATATCGAGATGGAAGATAAGAGTTGTGAAGGAGCTGGCGGCAGTGGACGCAAGTTTGTTTGGGGTGAGACAGACAGGAGGAGTACTTGGCACCGCTAACCTAACCGACTAAACTATTTGGCCTCTGGCTCTCCTCAGCTTCGGACCTGCCAGCTTGTACGGTCATGGAGCAAAAAGACCCTTATCAGTGACCCAGCTCTGTCCAGTCTCTTGGCTTATATGGGCACACTCCAGAGCTTTGAATCACTGGCCCAGACTCTGACTAAGACATCTTTAAATATGAAAGGAGAGTCTGAGTTCCTATATTACGGAGCCAAAAAGATACCTCCGTTTTCACACTAACATGTTGCCCAATTTAACTTCTAAGTAGAAAGAAGTAGTTCTTTGAGTGGCATGAAAGGACCATAAAAGTAATGGCAGGTAGGATACTGCCCATCTGCGCCAAAGAAATTCAAAAACAACAATTAAAATGATGTAAAACACGGTATAAATCATCCAAAGCTCGTTCTGTCCCGACCTGCCGTGACGGCCTCTCCTCCTGGATGCTACAACTACAGCGTTTTCATTAGGAAGTCATTATATGCTCCTCTTCCACGGTCTGCTGGAGTCCCACTGAGACCTTTAACCCCTTGTGAAACCTACAGCAGTGCTGCCACTAAACCCCGCTTTACTATCAGTCTGCAGCAGAACTTGTTTTTCATGGATGAAGGATGTTTGAGATGCCGAATTACAGCTACGTCAGGGATGCAAAACGCACCTTTTAAATCATATATTACACCCTGAAAGTAAGACACTTTTGTGCTCTCTGTATCTTCAATGCATCAGTTGCTAACTACATACTGTGCACCAACAGTGTTTTGCTAAACTTCACATCATCTATAAACTGTTGGCATTGGTGCAAACGTGCAAACATCTCACAGGAGGGAAAGTTGATCAAAGAGCAGATTTACACCCAAAGTCAGCGTATTCCAGAAAGAGCTTTCCACTGTATACATTATCATATATTAAGTGGACGGTAGCCTGTAAAGACCACCGGCCGAGAAGAAGCCGGTCCGCCTCACTGAGAAACGGTAAACCCTGCTCCCCAGGACGAATGTTGGATGAAACACAAGAATGCGCTCGGCTTACCGCTCAGCCCCTTTTACCCCGATCCAGACCTCACTTTACCTGTCACACATAAGGCTCCCGTTGTGTGTCCATGTGTGCACTGCAGTGTGAGAGAGCTATAGAATGAGAGACCTTTTTTTAAAAAACTGCATTAGGCAAGATTTCTGTGTAGTAACACGCTGATCGTTGCAGCTTCAATCTTTAATGGTCTCCGTTGGCTGGATTCTCCCATCTAAAATTAAATCTTAGTATGGGATTTTGCCACTGGCAGAAAAGCTTTTCAGCACACAAATAGTGGCAAATTGAGCCTTAAGAGCATAGTGCCGAGAACTCTGAACTCACAAAGTAGTGTCTGAATCTTTAAATCCATCACCAGCAGCCATCAAAAAGAAAGCAGCAGTACCAACTTGGTCTCTAATTCCTTAATCCGACTTAAGCAGGAGCAAAGCGTACTGGATATGTGATTACTAAACAGTGAGAGTTACCCAAATTACCCCGATGTCTTTCTCCGCAGGCATGTCTTTCGGCTCTTCTTGAGGAATCCCAAGGCATTTCCAGGCCAGATGGCATATACAATTCCCCCCATTGTGTTCTGGGTCTGCCCTGTGAACTTGGAGGTGTCCAGTTTCCCTTTATAGGACGGCTATCACAAGTCATCCCGATCAGATGCTTGAACCACTTTAGCTGGCTTCTTTTTTTTTTAATTTTAGCCACTTGAGTCCGTTATCTATGTTGGATCACAGTACAACTGGTAGGTGAAGGTTTGCTAGATAGACTTGTAAACTGAGAACTTCTTCTCCATTCTTTTGTGTCACAGATATACGCTTTAAACACCTGCATCACTGCAGACAGTGCACCTGTTGTAGTCACTTGTATAAAGAAAAAAATCCTGAGCAACTTAAACCCTTTTCAGACATGCAGTCCTTTCTCTTAATCTGATGGCCGCTGAATGCGTCTGCTTCATGTCTGAATGCGCACCCTGGTCACTTTTCTGTTGAAGTCGCAACAGCTATCAGGCGGGACTTTGTAACATTTCCGTATCACTTTCAACAAGACACAAGTCTGAACAAGTCCCAGTCACAATAACGGATGGACATGCCCAAGCAACTGTACTTCGAGTTGTGTGAAGTGATTAAAGAAAAGGCTTTGTCCACATTCCTCTGAGTTTATTAAACATCTGTAGCATCAGAGAGCAGCAGGATCCAGAGCAAAGTAAGAGAGCCATTTGCACATGTGGAACAGCAGCACTGGTAACTTTACTAATTACTTCGAACTATAAATTATCTCTAACATGGATACACGACTGGAAAGGATCTAACAGGAAGTAACACTTTTACTGTTTGTAAAGCCATAATTAGATAATCATGGCACGTGGACAGACTTTCAATAAATCATAAATAAACTAGTCTGTCACTTGTTTGGACTCTTTGATTAGCTGCTATTAGTTTGGTTCAGTCTTTTGTGTGTTTTTGCATTATACATTACACATGACTTGGTGTATCGTCCAAACTCACATAGATGACAGTTCAGTTCTGCATGTGTACCAGAACTGCGGTGAGCATGTCTGAATGAAACTTCAAGTACCATTAATGGAAAAGTAACCTACAGTGTGTCTGACTGACAGAATCACTTTGATGGATTGACGAAGCAAGCAATGTGCCATATCCCATGTCTGAAAAGGGGCTTTAAGTTTCTATTGCTTTTGGCACCATCTCTTCCTCCCAACATGCAACAGCCAATCTTTCTGATCTCAGCCACTTCATCTAGTGCAGAACGGAGGGCAACGAAGCACTTGACAAAAGCAGTAGGTCACTAAACTGGACACCCTTCAGCTCTTCCGACGTTTCTGTCCATAAAAATCACAGTCAATCGGCGTCTGCAACAAGGCAAACGACCTCTGCAATAATGGATCCCATCTCCTCACATCTGGGGGTTTTGCTCGGTGGTTTCGACACCGCAGCTGGCATCAATAAGGATGAGACAGTGTGCACTACCTCATTCAGCTGCGGTGGGTACAGCAAGTCATTTCTTGGATCAGAAATTGTCATATTTGGAGCTGGATAAGTTTCACTTGTTCAATAGCAACACAGAGAGGCGTGTCTGTTTGGGCCACAACTGCAACGAGATGTTTCTACTTAATTTCATTTGACAAATTGTGGCAAGTTCAGAGCGTTCAAATGAGTTGGCCTTTGTGTCATGGTGTGGTTGTTTCTGCACTGTTGAATACATGCATAGACTAGAAACCACAGTGTTGTCATTGGTGCTGCACATATAAAACTATGAATATCTGTTGCTTATCTAAGAAAGCTCGCTTGATAAACTTGAGGTCAACGAAATATCTTGTTTTCAGTCGTCTGAAACCTTGAGTTTCGACGCCGCTAACCACAGAGATCTGTGTTACTCAGTCTGCGTTCTCCATCCAACTTATCATTTCCTCCCTGCGGGATCATGTAAAGTTTTGGCTACTGTGGAATTTCCCCCAAAACATTAAACGCTCAGGATTCTTTTCCCTTTACCCGATGAGCTAATTGCATTTTTTTTTTTCCACCCTGGGCAACTAATAGCTCACAGAATCAGACCCACAGCACACTCCTGAAGTAGAACTTTTCTTTACAGTGGTGACCACACATCTGTTAGTGGGTTAACTGGGGACATCGACAAAGGTTTGTTTGACTATCTCGAGCGGTGCGACTGAGCCGAGAACATAACGTGTCATTGAAAACTGACTTGTTGCGAAATCCAGCACACAGAATTTGGACGGGATTGCTGATGATGTTGCGGGTAGCTGCAAATTAACACTGGCAGGATTGTTCTTTCTTCAGCAGTTTGTATCATTGCTGCGGCTCGGGTTCCCAGCAGCTGCGTTGGGAGTCATTTGTTTATGTAGCCGAGCATTGACAATGAATGTAGAACACACCTACTCAGTATGAACTGATAAATGTGGCGTGCAACGATGGAAACGGACTCTTGTGAGATTTAAAAACAATTCTGTCATTTTCAGAAGTTTCCAAAAGTTGGAGCAGAACAAACACTCTCATGGCCCGTCTGGCTCCGTTAATTAGTCCTGCATGTTTTCTTTACTGCCACTGGCCTGATAAGAATGGTCAACTGGAGTCTGTTGATGGCTTAATAAACGAATGGAGGGGGTAGAGTTTTATTCAAATATGTATGAAACTACCAGTGTGGAAACCAGGATTTATTCAGATTCCCGTAAGCCATCTGGTTCATCTTACAAGCTGCTGAAATTTAAATGGCTGTAAAAGCTGTTTGCAGTTTATGGGACAATCAGCTGTGCTGTTGATGTCCTGTTGCAGGGCTATTAGAGCATGAACTCATGTTGGCTTTACTGTGGAAAATGTCCCTCTTCCTTGGGAAATTCTGGAGCCAACAGTTCGTCATAGCTCATCAGGAAGGAAAAACTTTAAACCTTGTAAATTTTTTATCCACTATATGTTCGGGTCTCGTGTCATAGGTTTTTGAGAGGTTACAGCTAACTTACTTCCAAGGAACCCCCTACCATCTCTTTATATAAGGTTCGCTTACTGACCATCCTGACATTTTTGGGCTTCAACCAAGCTGAGAACAGCCTCCTCTTATGCTTCTGCTGTACATTAAAGCTGCACAAGGTAACTTCCCACTTTGGAAACCCCACATTGCAGCTCCAGATATCTGTTTGCATTCCTGAGCATATGAAGGACTCCATTGTAACTGTGCTTCTATCTGGGGAGACTTTACCATGCTCTGTTGCTGTCCCAGTTTTTGATTTATACTCAAAGTGCCAGTGCAGCTAAATTACAAAAAAACAGGACACTGATTCAGAAAATGCTGCTTTTTTTTCAGTGCATCACAAAGGAATTCCATTCTCCTGTATTGTAGAGACATGGAGACAGAAACACAACCTGGATAAAATAAAACAGCTCCAAACCTGTTTCCTCTATGGCTAAATACCGCTTAAAATGAATGACATGTGATGCCTCTTTTGCATAATCATTTAGTTTTCAGGCTATTTATCTGCCCCATTCTCGTGTATATGATATCCTTGACCATATGGTGGGAATTTCTTTAAATTTGGCACAGACATTCTAAAAGATCAAGGTTAAATCATATGCTAATTACAACAAAATCTCACTCAAATAATAGAATAAAATAACAGAGTGATGACATTTTGTATCTCTGATGTCTAGTCTGGACAGACACTGATGTAAAATGCAGCTCGGCTCTACACTTCCAACACTTCCAAGGCAGTAAATCCACTTTTTTTCCTCCATTATTTGGGTTCACCCAGCCGTTAACCAGTAGGAGACATTTTCCCATACAAATCATAACCTTCGCTGTATTCGCCTCCATGTGTGGCTCATATGATTCACTTGCTGCTGCAAGGTGCTTGCAACACCATGCAATCATCTGTCCTCCCTCTGGGATCGATAGATGGATGCAATATCAACCACAAGCTGCCTGTTTCGGATAAACCGTCCCTGAAAAGCCGCGTCAAATTGAACAAATGTGGTAGCTTGCTGACTTTGAGACATTCTTTGCGTATTAGATTGTCTGGTTTTGCGTCTTGTGTGAGCGCGACTATCACATTCTCAGCATGCGGGAGTGTCACAGGGGCAGGTGTTACCTCATTCCTGAGATATATGGATCTCATGTTTCACCTTGAGGAGGGTGGCGACGTTCCTGTGATGTAGTGTGATGTGTTTATTCTTTGGATTTGTTCGTCACACATTTCTTTCCTTCCTTCCTCGTATCGGTAGTAAATAAGATATACTTCACTACACTTGCTGCTCTGTAAATCAGTGAGAGCGGAAAGATTGTCAAAATAAATAATTTGAAGGTGAAAATTAGATTCTCTCGCATTAGCAGCAGGATTTGTCATCTGATCATTTTTTGTTGTTATTGTAAGCAAAGTGTGAAATATCAAAACAGCAATTATTGGAGAACACGGGGGTCTGTTTGTTTTTGCAGCTTAAGCTTCATCTGTCCTCTCAAACATCCAGACAAGAGAGAAAGGTGCCTTTGTTTCTGACATCACTTTGAATCTATTCATCACTGGCTTCTCCCGTGCTTTTAACTAATAATGGTGCAGACACGGCACTTTAGCTCGACGCTAACGGAGCAGCTTTGTACTCAACGGGGGACCTTCAGCCTCACCTGGTCTCTCACATACGCATGTGTACGCTCTTCAGTTAAATACGCCGGCTGTGTGGTCTTCAGCAATTTACCCAGAACTTCCTGCTTCCCTCAACAACACGCGGCAGACATCACTTCTGCTCTGTCAATCAAACGCTGTGAGCCTTCGGCATGAAAGGACTTCAGAGGTGTCGTGTTTTGTCTACCTGGAGGAAAGTCAGACGGCCCTTTATTTGAAAAAGAATTAGTCTGTAGAGGGGAAATTCTTGTTTGTTTAACATTTGTGCCATCACACAGATCTGGTTATCTGCTGTAAGCCTCTTACTTAAACAGATGTACTGCTTTCTCTGTAGGTTCTGGAATATTACACTAATATTTTCCACATCATACATTTAATCGATTCCCTGCTATCTGAGCGGCCACTGGATTCAATCAGCGTTCACATTAATTATTTACTGGCTTCATGTTTTCGTCAAACAGGTTGTTGTTGCCTGGTAATACAATTGTTAGCAGATGCATTTTGTTCATTTAGGGGATGATCGGACATTCAGTATTTCAAAATCTGCTGGCTGAAGAAACCTTTTATCCCAATAAATGATCAAATTCATTCTGTTGGATCAGTGTTTCTGTGTTGTTTGTTGTCTGGGTTTATTTTCTTTATCATTATTTCGGTCTTTTGTTGCGATTTTCTGAACTTTGTCAGTGTGAGTCATCATTTTTGTTGGGAATAGACAGATTTTAGGTGTTTTAAATTATTCCACAGTAAAATGTGGCCTGGGGAATAGCGTTTCATAAGATGTGGTGTGACCACAGCCACCAAGAATTCGCTGCGTTACCGTTAGGCTTTGCATCTCTAAACACTTGCATAAAGTGTGAGTCTAGATTTCTTTTGCTAAATAAGAGTTTTTGCACATGTGAGTACTTGTAGTAGTGTGTATATATATATGAGCAATGGCGAGCCAAGTTGCATATTCTTATCATAATATCAGCGATGGTTTGATTAGATTCCAGAGCCCTTCATCAGATGTGACATCTCATTATAATGTGCAGCGCTCTGACAGACAGCTGAGCGACGCTGGCCGGCCCCGTTTAGGTCTGTCCAAATAATGGATCCATCATCTCCAGCTTATTATGATCCCCGTTTCTTTCCAAGTCCAAGTAAAACACACACGTTTCACATCCACTACAAGGTACGTGCCCGTCAGACCTGCGACTGAGAGCTGTCTGAAGAGGTGGTTATTATAACGTGAGGAGGCCGTTAGAGCTGCACAATATATCGTTTCAGTGTCTGTACTGCCATCTGCAACAGTCACATCTTAGGAAGTAAAAGCAAGTCAAAAATACAAAAAGTAAACTTACCCGTTTTTTATTTTCCATGACTAATCTAAAAGAGAATTTAATCCAGTTTAAGTGTTCTTGGATTTACAGAGATGTCAGTGTTGTTGCCAAGACACAGTGTTTGTTGACATGCAGGCTTCACATGTGCAGAGCAGGAGAGAAACGCTGAAAAGGAATATTTGGTTGCAAAAAGAAACGAATATTTCTGCTACCAGAAGGGCAGTGTTGCCAAAAAGCAGGTACTTTGCTGCTAAGTTGTTTGACCATTTAAATCAGCTCAACAAAGTTCTGTGTGATGCATGCAAGGAGCACAGATGGTTTTGCAAGTGTTAAACCGTATGAGAGTAATTTTGATGCAGATACACTCCTTTACAAAACTAATCATGCGATCTGGTGAAAATTCCTGTGTCATTATATATTGCGGGAAAAACCAAATATCTCAATGCCAGTTTTTTCCAATATCTTGCAACCTTACTTGCCGTAACTTGTTTAAAACATCTCAATACCCCAAAGTCTCTTGTGGTGACACTAAACTTGAACTCACGTGTTGGATTGCGTGCACTTTCGTGACAGATGCACAGATTCTGTACAGTATATTTATGAAATTTTAGTCCTCGTGTCTTTTGGATTACATAAGTTGTAGCTGTTTCTCCTGTCTCTTTCTGCAGACACACTCCAAACACACCGGGTTCAAGAAACAGCCCTGTGGAGACGGCAGTGTTTGGATCTACTGTTCCTCATGTAGACAGAAAGCTGGCATGCAAACGCTCTGAACACACAGAACAAAGAGACACGTCCTCGTACATCCACAGTGTACCGAACATATTTTCTCTCATGGCCATTTTGTTATGTAAGGACGCTAGTTTTATAACGTACGGCCACCTTGGAGTGTTGTAATTCAAGCTCTTCCACAATCTGGCTTCATTTATGTGATATACAATGTCAGAAGGCTGCAAATCCTGTGACTTCTCCTCATTTACACTAAATCCTGTTGTCTTGGTGCATTGTGAGCGCGCAACATCCTTTTGAAATTGAATATATTATCACCATGTGTTGCACTAAAATTGCAATATAAACTTTTATTTTCAGCATCAGTGGTCCAACATGAACCCTCTTTTTCCCAGGAAAAGGGAGTTCACCTTGCTAGAGCCAGCGTTATTCCTCCAAGACTAAATCACATGGCAGCATCTCGCTCTCCACTTACACACCTTGAAGTTATTACAGTGAGCGCTAGCTGGAGGACAGACACTCCTGAGGCTTCCTGCGCTCTCTTTCTCGTGCCCCGTTCCAGTGCAGGTGGTTGCTCAGACCCGGGCCAAAGCTGATTGCTCTCCGAAGTTACACCCTGAACGGAATCGCTCGCGAGTTTCTCACAGCTGACATCTTTTAGCTCCGGGATGTTTTCACTGCTCTACTTTTAGCATTAAGATATTCATAAGTCAGCAGTAGACGCCGAGATTCCTTCGACATGATCCGTTCGCCGATAGGGGACGTCGCACGACACCGGACGAACGCCGGTCCTTTGGTTCCTGTTGCGTCATGAGAATTCGAGCTAATTCGGTGAGTGTATCTGCGTATCCATGGCGACGTGTCCAGCTGTTAAGGCTCTGACCCACTGGAGGAACATCTGCGGTGAAGTCACACTCGGGCAGCGTGACAGGCTGAGCTGTGGGAATTTTGGCAACCACTGACAACACAGAGAAGATATAGAGTGAAGTTCGCGTCTAGAGGCGAGGCAGCCAACGGGACAGTCATCAATTTCTGATTCCAGGAGTTTGTTTTTTTTTTGCAATCAGAATCGAGTCAAAGAGGACATGGAAAGAATTACCTCTTAGGGCTTGTTTTAGCTTTCTTAGATTTCACTGTATCAGCTTAGTAATTAGTGCCTAAACCTCAGACCTATTTCTTAAGAAATTCCTCTGTGAAGAAATAAAATTAAACAAGTCTGCTTTGACAGTGAACATGCGTTCAGTTGTTTATTGCACATTTAATTTTCCTGACATCTTCCAAAGTGTGTTGTAATGAAGTATTTCACTGATAAAAGGCTGCTCAATCAGCCGCATCCAGATTTTGGCTTTGAAAATCTGGCTACTTTAGGACTATTTCCTCACAGTTCTGGAAAATTTTAAAAGCTATTTGCGATGCATCCGTGTAGTTCGGGATCTTTTGTTGGAATGATTTGAAGTCTGGACACATTGTTTTCAGATTTAGTCGTCTGTGGAGCAACCCAGCTATTCTGTCCCAGCTCCCAACTACAGTGCCGGGAAATTACAGTGGCGGTTACACAGCAGACCGGTGTGGGTTGCACTTCATTGTTATTTTTTAATTGCCACAGTCTGTAGGGGCTTCAATCCAATTAATGCATGGGGGAAGGAGTGTGCCTCTCATCCTGTGGGGAGGCTTACTGGCCACACACACGCCTATACCCACGCTGTACTTGTCTTAATGTTTGCACTCTTAGACTCTTTTCTTTTTTTTTTTAAGCCTTTGTCGCTCACGCAGACACACACACGCCACGCGGTAAGTCTAATTTACAGGAGCTGCCACTGCACAGCATGTGTGTATTAGTCAAGCCTAATGCCTTCCAGATGCCCAGCCTCTATACCCCGCTGCCCATACGGCCTGAAAGAACAGACGATTGTTCCAGGGGTCTTCCCGCTAAAGAGAACCAGGTGTGGACGAGGCCGTGTGCGTGAACGAGCTGGTTGTGTGCGACAAAAAAGTAGTGAGAGAGAGTAAGAAAGATGTTGTGGGCACGCACGAGAACTTGTGTGACAGAAACGAAGCTCACGTGCAGTCAGCCGTGCACGCCGTAATGGTGAGTTTACACAATATGACGACAAGAGCGGGGGGCATAAGACAATAAGACAGATGGAAGCCTCTTCTCTTGTCTCTTGGCAAACTTTATGGGGTGTTTCTGACATGTTGTCATACTTAAAAATGCCAAAACACAGAAGCAAGGACATCAGGAACACACTGTCTCATAGGAGTCCATAGAGCAGATGTGTGGAGGAACTCGTGGCCTACCTGGCATCAATTATTGTCTTCCATGGTTGCACAAAATTAAAGCATTTCTTGTATATTTAGAACTATTTCTCTGCAACATTTAGAAATAATTTCGTAAATTCATCTTTTCGGTGCAGTTGGTAATTAAGAGATGACATAAGATGAGTGCAACACACTGACTGTCTGGGCTGTGGAATGCTTTAATATCTGGAGCGACCTTTCCGTCCTGACCCAAAACTGGATTAACCCACCGGGGGGCCGAGGAGCAAAAATGAGCTATAGGCTACCATTGGCCCCCAGCTCTGTATGAACTGTGTTCCCTGTCACCTTCAAGTAGCCGTCAAACTCAGAGCACACAGCACACTGCACATGGCAGCTTCATTATTCTGTCTCAAACTGCTTTTTTAGAGCTTTGCTAGCTCATACAGTAATAATGATAGCATAGGTACAGTCATTTCCTTACAGGGTTTCCTCTGTGCAAAATAAAGCTTCATCTTAGTGAGACTTCCAGAATAAATAGCTAAATTAGTTTTAGGTATATCACAAATGTGGCTTCTCACAGTTAAATGAACGTGATTGGCTCCAGTATTGATGTTTAAAATGTATGCTCTGCTCATAGAAAACAACCCATTCAGTTTAAATCCCTGCTTTCAGCTGGTTGACAGTGAAAAAAAAAATCCTGATTATCAGTTTCTTTATAATTGGCAGCTGTAGTTTTTTTAATTTACAGACACATTTACAAAAGAAGATGTAAAATGCAACAACAACAAAAAATCATTTCCTATAAGGGCTTTATCATTTTGATTAAGGATGTTAATGATTATTAGTTATTCAGACATTAACTAGTTAAACCTATATGAACTGATGAGGCAGAAGACGGACAGATATGTCAGAAATGTGTTGTTTCGTAGCTGTAGTTTCTGGTTATGCCACCAGGTGGAGCCTCTTAATGGTTAAGACCCAAAAAGGCAGCAAGTTGCACTACCAGTAGTTCCATGTTGGCAATCATAGAAAATTTTGGAAGTTTAAATAGCAAAGAGCCACCACGAGAAAGTCTTCTGTGATGCATAATGCCTTCTGGCCAAAGCTCTCCTTTTGTAGACGAGCTGAAGTGCATCAACACTGCATCTGTGTGACTTTGTGGCTGATCATCTACATCACTGGAGCGGCCATGTCAGCATTTAAAGTGGCTGTATCAGGACACGGAATCATTTGAGTTAATTTTGTGTCTGATCATTGGTTGATAATACTACCAATTATTGGTAAAGAAATGTGTTTAAACTTTCCATCCCTGATTCTTATTTTGTATTTTAGCCTCGTGCATTTTGCATAATTTTCCCTTTGCTGGTGTATAGTAAACTTTGGCTGCTTAAAGATTCTCTTTCTCTGACCTCTTCATGATTCAAGCAGGTCAAGGAAGTGCCATAGAGTGGTTTGACAAAAAGTCCCAGTGGGGTTGTTCGTTCTTCAGAAACTAAAGGATTTTTACTTATCTTGTGACGGCAAAAAGGGAGATCTGGCTACAGGTGCTCTCCGACAAACAGGATTTGTCATACATCCTTATTACGCTAGTTGCTGTGACTGACATTGGAGACTCGTGGTACTAATCGACAACAAATGCATGAAACCCCGACTTCCGCACAAATTTCACCCTTGACTCCACGTTGCGTCCACATGGCAGCAGTCACTTTTCTTGTAACTCTTTGTTTGAATTTTTCAGGCCAATTTATTTTAACTGGGTAAAGGTGTCAGGAGGCCAATGATGAACTCTGATTCACTTTCACATGACAGATATGTTTTCTTTTTCCCCTCCACTGACATGGTTTCCACCTCTGTGTTTGGTTTGTGCAGACCCTGGTTCTCAGGGAGCCTTGGACCTGACAGAGTTGATCGGCGTTCCCCTTCCTCCATCCGTCTCCTTCGTGACGGGGTTCGAAGGTTACCCTGCTTACAGCTTCGGCCCGGACGCCAACGTCGGCCGCCTCACAAAGTCGTTCATCCCCGACCCGTTCTATCATGACTTCGCCATCACGGTCACGGCTAAACCAACCACACGGCGCGGCGGTGTGCTGTTCGCCATCACGGATGCTTATCAGAAAGTGAGACAGTGTGAATGTATTTAACACTTCTCTCATAGCCTTTCTGCCAAAGGTAAGGAAAAGTAATTTTTAAAAATCTTTTGTATGTTTTCTTAGATTGTACAGTTGGGTATAGCGCTGTCCGAAGTGGAGGATGGCTCCCAGAGAGTCGTGTTGTACTACACCGACCCGGAAACGAGAGGTGGGACCCAAGAGGCAGCTTCGTTCAAAATGGGAGACCTGACGGGAAGATGGGCGAGGTTTACGCTGACTGTTCAGGGTGCAGAGGTGAGTTTGGTGTGTTGAGTTTGTCTGGGTGAAGATGTAACATGTCCTTTTCAACAATCATGATCAATCAGTGTCATGAGAATAATTTTGCTAAATCTGCAGATTTCAATTCTGCATTTAAAGCTGTGAGATAATGAGGATGTTGCGCTGATACTTATGTTGCCCTTTGGTCCTCATACCATCATACATGATTCAATTGGTAGACATATGTTAGGTTAATAAATAGGACACAAATATACTTTAATTGTCTATAAATTACTGAAAAAGCTATCATGTTTTGAGGGACTGTTTGTAACTGGTGCCCCAGTATTTACTGCAGCAGGAGAATGCGCTTGTATGAACTTGGATGAACTCCAGTGCTCATTTTCATGGTATTAAAAGAAAAATGCTAATTGCTCAGTAAGCAATGTGACTCAATGTGTTTTCTGGGCAACAAAGGAGGTCTGTGGCATGAGCAGGCTTTGGCGTTTACACAGGACTTATGAAATTAGCTGTTTCCATTTAATTGTCGAGTGAATTTGAAGCAAACTTTTGGAATTTCTCCCAATAAAAATAGGCACATTTTTTTTAAAAAGGAAAAAAAAGGCAATTTAGGCGAGTTGCCACTGACTGCTTTGGAGTGCACAAACTAGGTTGCACAGTGTCGTCCGAAGGTGGCGCTCTAGGCTACATTTTTCATGATTGTAAGGCTAGAAGAAGCCTGAAACAAATGTAATTATTTTCTACAGGCTAAAAACCACGAGAAAAGAGAAACAAACTAAGTTGTGGCCATCTACAAAGAAAAAAAAGAAGGGAAAAGAAATCAGGAAAGTTGTAATTATTCTTTCATGGCAGCTGGTATTGGGCATGTTTCATGCTATCTGGAGTAGAAAACAATGGGAGGAAAATGTAAACAGCTGATTGGTCATGTGAGGTAAATGTTTGAAAAGGTGTTTCCACCTCCCATGAAGTGCATCAACTTTTTTCTCACAAAAAAGTCAAGAATCAACTCAAGCATTGTATTTCTGTGCAGAATTTGGGACGTTTTCCTTTCAAGTTTCATCACTTCTATGAACTTTTTCTAATGTGATGCTTCAAACACGTCTACTAGAGATGAAAGACACCACATTCCTTTAACATTACTTTTTGGATTTGCAGATAAAAGCAGACATTCACTATGAAGATTGTTGGTTTCAACCTTTTTTTTTTAAAACAATCCTCATCCAGGGTCATTAAATAGTTTAAATGTGACGTCTGTCTTTTGCACACATTTACTTTTTATGTTTGTATTTTGTCATAAAATTACACCAAACTCCTTAAATATGTAACTCTGCAGGAAACACAGATCTGTCCACAGATGTTTTATTTGCAGAAGTAGTCCATTATTTATAATTTTTTAGCTTAAATATGTGTATTTGTGCCCTCGTTCCTGCCTGTAGGTGCGTCTCTACATGGACTGTGAGGAGTACCACAGAGTTGCCTTCACCAGGAGCGCTCAGCCTCTGACCTTCGAGGCCAGCTCAGGGATCTTTGTAGGGAACGCCGGGGGTACCGGCCTGCCGAGGTTTGTGGTAAGTCTTGATTCTACTTTATTTACCACATGAAAACCTCAGTATTTTCCTTCTCTATTTGTCAGCCCCATGTGACAGCTGTATTTCTGGTTAGTTTACCCCTCAGTGTCCCAGTGTCAGTGGGTTTGGATCAATGAGCTAAGAATGGATGCCCAGTCCGTGGCTAGTTGCGGAGACAAACGTGGTGTTTGGGCGGCTGCCTGCTTTACATTTGAGACATGAACACAATAGTCTTTGTTGGCAGTTTTATGACTGCCGCAGGAGACAAGGAATGAATGACCACATGTGTTTATGAGCACTGCCTTATCCTTTGAGAGCTCATAAATGACAAACTCTGTGTGATTTACATTTCTGGAATATGGTTGACAGTCTCTCATCTTGAATGGCTTACACTGAGTGCAACTGTGAGCACAACTGCCAATTGTTCAATCAGAAGAAGGCCAATCAAACAATAGTAAATATGCAAAGGGTAGAGGTTCCAAACCCCTCACAATAGCTGTTAAAAATATGTGTGCCTTTGTAGTGATTGTGTGTGATACATAAGTGCTGAGAAATCAGATCCAGGAGAAGAGATAATAACATATGCAGTGCTGCTTTCTGCTCACAGTGCTCTTGTAAAAGGGGGGAAGAAAAAAAGAACAGTAAATGCTTCAGCACTTTCCTCCCAATCATCTGTGATTTGCTATTTTGTGATTGCAGTGGAAGGCTTTGTTTGTCCCAATGCAACTGGAGGCATGATGAGAGGAGAACAGTTCAGCGTAAAGGGAATACCATTCAACTGTGCGCCATATGTAGGGGAAAGTAGAGGAGAGTTTATAGTAAACCGAGTCAGAATATTGCATTTTAATAAGAGAAGACCTGAGTTCATGTTGGAAAAAATGAAAACAATCCCTTTTCTGAACACATGAACTCGATAGCGAAGCCAGAAAATTACACGACCTGTGACTTTATCAACAAAAAAAAAAACAACAGCCTCCTCTGTGCTACTTTTCTTCCTTTTCTTATGATTTGTTGCTATGCAAGTTCATAAGACAGACGAACTACATGATGCTTAATTTCCAGGACAGTGGAAAGAAGTTATCACAAGCAGCTTTTTTTTTTTTTTTAGTCTCATTAAGATTTCATTACAGAAATCTAAGGAGAGTTTCAAAGCAATCCAATGAGCCAGCGAGGCAGAGCGTGTGTTTATTCAGGAATTTATGGTCTCAGATGGGAGTCCTTTTTGTTGCTGGAACAATCTGTCAAATAGGCTTTTCTGCGTACTGCACTTTAAAACCAACTCTGACGTGTGTGTTTGTATCATGAACGGCTCGAGTTTCATTTTAGACCAAAATAGCTTCGCTGTAGCATCATTAAAACGCACAAAAACATCGTGTGTTCGCCTTATAGCGGACAAATGACAACTTCATTTTCGGTAACGTTTTCATTTTCTGAGACGGTAGTATATGTTGACTCATTACATTTTATTATTTAGCAGAAGAGAACTTTTATTGATTTTTCTAGTGGCTTAGAGGGAATAGCAAGGAGATGGACCAATAATAATAAAAAAACAACAGACTGTTTGTTTTCCCCATTTATTTGCAATTCAGTTTTTAATGAAGATGAAATTATTTTATCCTGCAAGTTGTAGCCATTGGCCTTGAGCCAAAGCCTCATGGAACATATTCCTGCAGTATCTTTGCTAAAATACCAATTTATCTGTAATAAAACCTGTGTGGAAACAGCAGGGGGACTTTTTTACATTTGGAAAAAGCTGGAATACCAGTTTCCCCTTGCTTTTAATTGTTATTCTGAACTACAGTAAGTTGATTGCATGTGTTGCTGCAGGTTTATAGTTTTCAAACCTGATGTGAGCAGTGTTTTTTGTTTTTATCTAACTCAGGTAGAAAGGAAATAAGTGCATTTGTATTAACAAAACTGTTAAACTAAGAAAATCAAAATAGGTTAGACTCCTCATATGTGTGTCCTTACAGCAGAAAACACTAAGACAGCTGACGTATTCCAAGTTTAGCAGCAGTATGAACTGAATTTTTCCAGTTTCATGGTAGAGAATTGTGTCATCTCTGCTGTTGAGATGATTTGATTCACCCACAGTCACAATCATGCAAGAAGGCTCATTAGCACTGAAGCGCTCTGTAAAAAAAAACTCATAAAGGTGCCGTATGCAGTATTTAAAATCTAAATATAGCATTAATTTCTTGGCAAACAACCATCTGCAAGGTAAAGATAGATTTGAATAGTGGCGTCCTTATCAGAAAATGTCACACTTCTTCTTTTTGTGTTGTAATCCGAGCATCCCTGCTCTATGTTTTGGCTGCTTTTCTAGCCGCTTGTGCGCATTAGTGCATGTGAGTCCTTCCCTTTGAAACTGTTGTGTGCTTATAAACACACCACATGGAAAAAGCAAAAGTGCAGTTTAGCATTCGTTATGTCCATTTTTGTTGCCTCTCATGACAAGCCCGTTTGTTTTGGTCTGAGATGCTGGTGCCCTGGCGACATCCAGTGGCTAAATGTTGCACAAAGTACCTTTAAAGCACTTGCCTTGACCTTTTTTTTGTGGAGTTCCTCTCAATATAAGTACTATGGAGCTGCTTTTAGCCTTATATTCAAAAATAAGGCACGAGTTAGAGATGAAAATATCTAGATACCAAGACTAGGACTGCTAGCTGTTGAGAAACAAGTATTGTACGTGATACAGGACATTTAAATTGCATTATGGGAGCATCTTGGTAACTTGCAGTGCCATATAACTGCAGCATTACTGGCTTGATAGGCGCCTTGGACCTCGTCCTGTGTTACATCCCTCCCTCTTCCCTTGTTTGTATGCCTTTTACTGCTGACTATACAATAAAAACAACAGGAAATGCCTATGTAGCATATATTATTGCTCAGGAGTTCTAAACCTCCACCGTGGCCCTCAACAAGCTAAGTGACATCACCCACAGGCCCTCTGAGTTTTCCTCGATCTCTTGCCAACAAGCTCCATCTCTTTCACTACTCTCTTTGCTCTCTTCATACTGTCCTCCTCCCCTCTCCTCCCTCTTCCCTTCTGTCTCAGACAAAGAGGATCAGTAGTGACCGTCTGTTTCCAGCTGCTCAGTGTTTGACCTGGCAGCTCTGTCAGAGATCCTTCTGTTTCTCCCAGGGAGAGCAGCCACAATGCAGCAGCAGTGCGATCTCTCAAAAGCCTCACATGAACACAAAAATGCTGAAATATCTTCTCCCACGCTGACTCATTGACTCATGTTTTTGCTTTCCTTAGTTGTGCTGAAACACATCTCATGTTGGGTAGATGTTAGTGTTTCTGTGAGACAGACCCAGAAAGAGGGAACCATTTTTGGACTTTTCTGAATCTCCCTGAGCAACTGAATGAGTTTTCTTGCTCACAGTGTTTAAAAAATACAGTCTTAGCCAAGTATGTCTCTGCATGTATGTGTTGAGTGTTTTATGGAGCATGGCTTGCCACAGTTTAAAGCAACTTTTCCTTTTAATTACAAGGGTAAATTTGCTTTCCAAATGGTGGGCTTTACCTTTTAAAACAGCAGAACTGAAGTCCTTTAAAAGCTCACATGAAGGACTCTTACCTTTTTTTACTCTAATGTGTAAAGTTCTGGTACATTGGTGACATCTTATAGCCAAAAGATGCTACTTAGTATGTGTAGCAGCACACCAATGCCTCATAGACTCCTTACATTGTATCTGAAATCAATTTATTTAAATGTGCGTTGACCACGGATACAGTAGTGGTGACCTTCAGAATGCTTTTTGTCACATACTTGGCAGCTACACTGACTCTTTGTTGCACAACTTTTTCAGCACCACTAGTCTTCTGCAGACAGTCAACAGTATCTGAGAAGTGCTTAACCTTTTTCTCTCCGACGTCTGAAAACTGCCAGGTACCAGTCTGTGGACAGTACCCAGTCTGGAAACATATACAGTCTTCAATCATATCCAAGCTGTCATACAACATCAGCCAGAGACTGAGAAGCTAACCAGAGAATATTTGGACTTAGATGAAGAAGCCTTGTTGTTAACTTCCATACCTCCAAGTATACTATCAAGAGGTTCTAGTTATTAAGCATCTTTTCCACGTCTGCCACACCAACAGGCGTCCCTCTTAACCTCATCTTAGAACAAATTGTACTCTTAACCCAAAAAAACAAGTCCTGAGCCTGACACCAATGGTTTGCACCATTAGTACCAGCATTCTGCTTAAGATACCAGTCAATTTCCAATGGTACCACCATGTTTTTGCCCCAACGACATCATTACGCTGTCTAGTGCAAGCAGCTACCTGGCTTTCTATTTCTAACTCACTGCAAGAACTCCAGAAGATCTCCTATTGATTGCACGCCTGTGTGCAAGTTGTAATTCACACATGTGCGTTAGAAACACATCTGTGTGTGTTACCAAGCTTTTGTGCAACCATGCAACCCACAGATGTGTCACTCAAACCACCTGGCACTGACAGATCCTCCCGCCGCCTTCCAGTGTTTACATTCGTTTAATCAGAGTGTTTTACAAACTGACCAAGCAAATCATTCATCCACGTGGTCGTGGCTTTAACTTAAGGGGGATTTCACGTATTAAAGTGGTTTCAAAGAAGCGGAAAAGGTTGCGTGGCGCATTCTTTGTTTGCTTCAGATGTGTTGTTTACTTCGCAAACAGATGTCTCTGATTTGGCTCGCGATCCCAACTCACATCCACCCAGTCCTTCGATTCTCCTCTGTTCTCCCCTCCATCTCGGTTTCTCACTCCTTTATCACCATTGCATTTCATAGGCCACGCTTGACTCTATCAAAAACAGGTGTTGGCGTCCGTTCTCATCTCAGTATCAATAAAATTGGCTGAAATTGCCTTTAGCAAGTATTTACTGATGTAATACTGAGTGAGTCACTGACACACTGACTCTCAATTCGAAAGGATCAATCGCTGTGACTTGCGTGTATACACTCATTCATACACCCACAAATACTGGAAAAATACACTTTTCCAGTTAACAGCCCCTCCCTAGTTTTATTGGCATACAACCGCAAACACGACACACTTTATCAACTGACAGAATTTGCAGCAAAACTTTGACAGTTCATACAGATAATTAAACAAACGCATGCCTTCAGACTGTTGGCAGGCATTGTTCTTCCAGATATCACAGATATCACAATAGACACGGGCGTTATCAATCGTTCTTGCCAAACAGAAAGTCACATTTCCTTTTTTAATAGAACAACTTCTTAGTCTCAATGCGATGTGAGGCAATAAAACAAGTATGGAGGGTTGCAGCTCTACAGGCCCGTGGAGGTTTGGAGGGCAAAAAATTGGCAAACAGCCCAATTAACATAGCCCCAAAACTAGCTTCAGCTATTCTGCTTTATTAGCCTCATACACCCAATAAAATGGGTACGTTTAACTAGATAATGTGGCCTTTTAAAACGCAGGTTCGGGAAATATTCATGTGAAATGATAGTAATGGCCAGTTGTCTGAGATGAGCTCGAATGCAGCTTCTATTAAAGGGCACATCCACTAATCAATCAGATGAAGGCCTGATGTTTATAAGTGTTAACAGTGTTGCAGGTCTTTTCTTGTGCCACTAACTTGATGATGTTGCAAGTAGAAAGAGAGAGAAGTTAGTATAGTGACCTAAACACCCAAGAATAACCGATAGCATTTGTTAGTACGAGGTGTGTCGGAAAAGTTTCAGGACTGGTGTCACCAAAGATATATTTTAAACACAAGCTACAAGTTGTCCCCTTTGAAGTAATCCCCTTGGAGTCTAATGCACTTTCCCAGCCACTCCTGGAAGGATTCTTCTGGGATCCTCCGTCATCACAGCCATCTTGATGTCGTCCATGTCTTCAAAACAGGTCCTCTTGATGACCCCCTTGAGCTTGGGGAAGAGGAAACAATCCCACAGAGCCAGGTGGGGTGGGTAGTGAGGCTGCTCCAGCACAGCGATGTTCTTCTCAG
This sequence comes from Stegastes partitus, assembly GCF_000690725.1. NCBI lineage: Eukaryota > Metazoa > Chordata > Actinopteri > Pomacentridae > Stegastes > Stegastes partitus. The sequence continues at coordinate 40,716 of NW_007578556.1, read as the reverse complement.
CCAGGAACTGTTGGATGCTCAGGGCATTGTGAGAAGTGAAGCAGCCACAACTTGTCCTGCTACAACTCTTGCCTCTTCTCTGAGCGAAGCAAACGCTGCAGGATCTCTTTGTTTACGTGCTGGTTGATCATCTAAAGGGGAAAACTCGTAGTTTGTAGTTTGGGTTTGCAATATATCTTTTGTAACACCAATTTTTCCGACACACTCGTGACTACTTGTGCACAGCATAATCTTTGCTGAAATTACATATCTATAGCTGTACCCGCTTATCCTATAGAAGGTCGAGAATGGAGCCTATCCTCTACATGGAACACCCTGGGCAGGTTGCCAATCAATCACAAGACTTAAAACTACATGTAAATCCAAAGTATAGAACCATTTAATGTTGTTATTTTACATTTTGGTTCAAAAAACTAATAGAATTTGTCCACCAAAATGGCTTCATTCCGTACAGTACAGTAAATATTCGCATTATAAACGTGGGCTTGATGTGCAATTTGTCTTTAGAGGACAGACTGAAAAACACCTGTTACCCAGCCAGATGTTTGCAGCAGTGTGTGAATGTGTCGAGTGTGCGTGTCAATGTGTGCGACTTTCTGTGTGTATTTGCTAAATCATGTGCGTCGTAATGAGGGAGGGAGACGTAGACAAACTGTTATGCAGAAAGACAGCGGCCACGCTGGTGTGTGGGAAATGTCCGCTAAGCTTCAATAAAATTTAATTGACACAGAATGAACTAAATTATCACGCAGTATAACACAGACGCTCCTCTTCCTCCACTCCTCGCTCTCTCCAGGGCTCCATCCAGCAGCTGGTGCTGAAGTCAGATCCCACGGCCCCAGATGACCAGTGTGAGGAGGATGATCCTTATGTGAGTCTGCATGAAAACACACCCAGAAACTCTAAAACAGCCTAAAAGAAGGTGCTTAGCTTAACACTCTGCAAACCTGGAGCTACTACTCCCTCTGCTGGTGGTAAAGGGGCACTACAGGAAATTATAGCAACAAAGTGTGCATAAATAAGGGCTGTTAGCTCCCCTGTTGCTGCAGTATAGTGCTGCAAAGTAGTTTTTTTTTGTCAAACTCCATCCTGAATCTTTGAAATTAGCATTTGCTGCAATTTCCAGAGTCATGTTGGACTTCACTGGTTAAACCACCACAGCCAGGTTCCTAAATCTTGGGCAAAACCTTTCTAGGTAAAGTGGAGGTTGTGATTGCAATAGAATAATACTTGTGGTTTTCATCGATCTAAAACAATTAGTTAATTCATTTATACATTAAAATAAAATGAGTCATCAAATGATTGTTACATTTTTAAGCAAAAATGCTTAAAATGATCTGGATCCACCTTTTTTAATATGAGGTGTTTCTCTGTTGGTTCAACAAAGAACCTAATTTCAAACAAATCACATTAGCCTCTGTGATATTCAGAAGGGAAAACTATAAATCCGTTTATCAAACAAGTAACTGGCCCATTAATCGGTAATAAAAACAGTCGTTTAATTCAAAATTTTGAAGGTGTCCGTGTGCAGAATACTGCTTTTACACCACATTTTGCAACTATAAATACTGTATAGAGCTTAAACTTCACAATAATTTCATCCACATTTCCCAAAGTGGAAATCCTCTGAATCTCAGAGAGCTAATACACTAATTTATCTTACTTTCATCAGTAAAACATGTACGAGTGCTGCTTTTTAAACAAAGTAGACTCAGAAACATCTCTAAATCATCAAATGTTGTTTCTTCTTCTTTTTAAACACAGATATACATCTTAAATCGGTTTGCATTTTCTCTTCCAGTCTCTACCAGTCAGCAGTTTAATGTTTAGATATCCTGAAAAGATTATATCGTTTAGAACATTAATCATTCCTGATATCCAGTGTTTTTCTAAAGATAAGCTACAGATTATAGAACGGGTGTCATGACCGAAACGGTGGGAACCAAACTCTGACTATCAAAGTCCTTTTTTTTTTTTTTATCCTCCTCGTTTAATTCTCTCATCCCAAAACTTGAACTCAGATGGCATTTGTCTGCTAATCTTTTCTGTCTTTATCTTCTAATATCTTTCCTCCTGCTCTCATTTTCACTCCAGGCCTCCGGATACGGGAGCGGCGATGATGCTTATGAGGACATCGAGGGAATAGATGAAGTGAAGAAGATTGTCGAGGAGCGCGAGTACACCATGGTGTGTACATATACACACAAGAACACACCACACCGTCCTTCTGGTTTCCTCGTTTAGCTGAGCTGGACTTCAACCAGAGAAAACAGCTCTTATCCTCTCAGGCCTGCCGGAGACTAGAACATGGTGATATGTTCTGCTCCCTGCCAACTCTCTGCTCTCTTGAATGAATTTTAAAAAATACAACAGGGCACCATTGTGCAGAGGCAGGGGCGGAAAGACTACCAGTGTATTTTACTTAAAGAAATGTCTCCAGAGTTTGGTTAAATTTGTCAGAATTAGATGAGAACTGTGAAAACCAGTAAACACAGCTGAGCAGAAGAAAACTGGTTCGGTCCAAACTTGAAGGCTGACAGCAGGGACGACGGTTCACAATTTGTTTTGCGCAGATGGAAACGCAAGATGTAACGTGTAAGTTAGTGAGCTTTAGAGGTGTTGGTGGGTGTATTTTGAACTCAGGACAGACGCAGGCTCGCAGCTTCCCTCTATTTCTAGTCTTTGGCTAAGCTAATTATACCCTGGTTGGAGCATCATGCAACGGTCTCCTCTGTCTCTCAGCGATGAAGTGAATCCGCGAAAGTCGCTTTAATCCCAAGAAACCGACCAACCTGTGAAGACTAAAGCTGACTGTCTTAACAGCAAGTAACCACAAACTGAATCCACTTTATTATCTTTTAAGCCCTTTGCAGACATTCAGCCTTGTCTGTTCATATGACAGAATGTGAACATGTCAGCTTTATGAACACCCAGCTTGCTTTTTACTTAAAAGTCACTGCAAAACCATTACTAACATTTTCACATCTCTTTCAACACTGCACAAACCTGAACTGTGTGCAGTTGCTTAAATAGAAAACAAAAGCAACAGCACTTTGACTAAAACAAAACACCTTTCATATTCACTTTGCTGTACAATTTCATCTCTATTACAAACTACAAGGTCCAAAAAAATATTCATGAGAGTTACTGATAACCAGGTTAACAGGAGTTTAGTTTGTTGCTTTCAGCTGTTTAGGACTATTTCCTCTGAGTTTATTAAATTAATGCAGCATCAGACAACCATATGAGCATCTGCAAAGCAAGAAAGTTTATCAGCTGCAGGTAAATCGTTTTATACATAGCGGTGATCCTCAGGTTGAGTCCTCAGGATGTTTTATTTCACTGTTTGTGACGTAGACTGTAATCATAATCACACACGGACAGAATTTTCAGTGTCAAGGAAACCATAAATAAATTAGGTCATTAGTGTATTAGTGCATTATTATGCATTATACATTACTTGATGAGCATCTTGCATGACAAATATGTGCATACGAAGGCTTTCTCTGTGGCTGTTGTAGCTACATGTGAGTGAAGCTGTTAAAACCATATACGTCTGAATGACAGAATGCTGCTACTTTAACAAAGTGATCCCACATCTGAAAAGAGCTTCATTCTGACTGCTTCACTTTGGGAAATGATTTCAAACTCAAAGTATTGAGGCAAATTATTCCTTTGCAGTAACAAGATTGCTTGTTGAAGATTGCACTTAGTTTCCACTCGCATTCCTGCAGTTTGGTGTAAAGCTGTGTGTAATTCCATGCACCAGTTTACAACTTTTAACACAAGTTTTTTTTCCTTTTTATTCAGGGAAACTTTACTATCACACATTTACAGCAGGGAGCTTACCAACATAATCTCAGCCGCTGGAGCCGCCGGAGATTTCAATGCTTCACTTAAGGCCATATTAATAGAAACTATCTACTAGTAGAGAGGAGACAGATTTGCTTCATTTACCCAGGTTTTCACCCTCAACTCCACGCTGCTATAAATATGACTCCACCAACGCTACCTTAAGTTACCTCACCAAGTCTCGGCTCTGTCGTGTGTTTGAATGAGTTTTCCAGATGTGTGACAGCACTGATCCAGCCAGTCTGGAAGATTTCTCCCTCTGCCACATAAGGACTGTCAAAAGATAGATTCAAATCCAACGCTCTTTAGGAAAGAAAGAAAGGAAAGAGATTTACTGCTGTTTCATTTCCACACATCATTCATAAACAGGATCTTTTCTGAGGTATGAGGTCAAGACATTTTATCATCTCGCAGAAATAATGTGAGGAATGTTGCTTTCAGTCTGACGCTGTCGTTGGATCTGGTCTGAGAGGAAACATTTCCTACCATCTGCGACAAGCACTGCGCTCGCTTTCTTTTTTTTTTTTAATACCCAGCAACTGTTATCGAATTATAACAGAAAATTGCTGCTAATGAAAACCAAAAACTACAGAAATAAGAAGGAAAATACAGCGGCTTTTAGTTTTCTGTAATTTCATGGTTGCGAAATATTTTAGTTAAAATGAATTTAAACTAAGCAGATTAGCGCGAAATATATTTTCATACATTTATTACACTTCATTCACAATATTAAATTTAGTCTTGAGCTACAAAATACTCATTCAAAATACTCCTCTCAGCTTCAGCAGGAAATTATTAGAAAATATTTTTGCAGTTTTTCCTACGAGATAGAAAAAAGGTACCAAAAAACAAGGTATCCATCTTCTTTTGTCTTTTGTTTTGCAGCCCCTTCCAGAGCTGGACCCCACCTACAGCTCCCCGGTCCGAGCTCCGCCCACGGACATATCACTCATCGATGATGAGGATGAAGACATTGAGGAGACTTCTGGACAGGGGGCGGAGATCAGCACAATAAGAGGTGAAGCACATAAACCTTATTTATGTATTACTTTAAGAATCTTGGTGGTAACAGACAGCAGTGATTTGTGTTTTTCTCTTTATTAATTATTATTTGCACACTAGCATTTATATTTAAATGCTGACATGGATGTGATGTTGTAATTCATGACCAAGGCTCTTGCGTTCCCAAATTCTGCCAGCAGATGGTGATAAAGAGACATTGAAGCCACTTCTTCCTCTCTATGTTCTCTTTCCTGTCCTCCGAGCGGCCCTAAATTAATGTTTCCTGTCCAATTATATGTCATATAGTTGAACATTCTGCACAAATCATGCATATAAAGTGAAATATTCTTCTACTCAAACCTGAGCTGGCATTTTTTTAACGTGCTCCGTTTGTGTCTTCATCATAGTAAAATCATTACCGACTGCAGCTACTCCGGCTTCCACGCCTCAAACTGTGAGTATGAGGATTTTCTTCAATCTTTAGACGGCATATATCGAGGATTTTCAATAATACATGCTGTGTTTCTGTGTGGTGGTTCAGCAATGTCCAAGATAAATTAACAATTGCTTTACTGTAAAAAAAAATAAATACCCTGCAGCCAGAATCCTGCAGTGCGAGTGTGTTCCAATTACTGCAGCCGAGGCTCTGCCCCACTTGAAATTCTGGTTTCGTGGTGTTGTTGCTTTTCATAAAGAAAGCTGCATCCACCAACATTATGCTCATAAAGTGATCTCAAAAAGTCAAGTTTTGTTTGTTGACCGGCTTCATGCAGCTCTTTGGCTCGTTTGGAGGTAAACGCGCTGGAGTCTGTTTGATGCCCAGCAGAGACTCTAGGAATTAATTAATGGGAGTCTTTTAACATCCAGTCCCTCCAGGTGTCTCCAGGACAGAAAGGGGAGCGAGGGGAGCCAGGTCCAGCTGGTCCCCCAGGACCCCCTGGCCCTCCAGGATCAGCCTCAGGAGATGGAGACGGAGGAGAGCCTGGACCACGGGGACCACAGGGACCACAGGGGCCCTCAGGCCCGCCTGGACTTCCTGGAAAAGACGGACACCCAGTGAGTTTAATCTGCTTGTTTGTTTGCTCTTAAATCTTCTGTTTTTTAAAACAATGTAGGTTCCTATTTATGGAACATGACACGAGCTGTTCAGAGCACTGCCTCAGCTTTCTGCTGTTTACGTCAGACTTACAGGTCGGATTATAAAATGATGGATTGGTTTTCTATTTTTGTCTGCTCTCTAGGGAAGCAAAGGTGAAGCTGGTTCCCCTGTAAGTAAAATCTTCCTAACCTTGTAGATTTATAGGTGCTTTCTTCTTCTGTCTTGTGGGAGTCGTTTCCTTTAGTGTTTCTGGGGGAAACTGATGCGCTAATGTAGCAATTTACAACATACAGGTGCACAGTTAGAGAGCTACACTTTGCTTAAACGCTGATACTAAATGTTCCTCCCAAATGTTTTGCAGTCTTGGCCTCATATCACTCTCTGTGTTAGTGTGTTGCATCTCTTATCTGACGTGGCACTCAGCAGAGCTGTGACTGTCTTTTTCCCAGGGGCCGAGTGGATTCCCAGGACTACATGGAGAGCCTGGTCCTAAGGGAGACAAGGTAAACAAACCCCATCTTTCAATAAATAAAAATACCCAGGATACTTACGGATACATTTTCATGGGTCTATAAAAGGAGCCACTGTTTAACCCTCTGAACCCCAAAACCCAAAGGACAATGAAAAGCACAATAGCTTTAATATATTTACCAAAATGACATCATTTATAAGAGTTGGGAACTGTAAAAACAGAAAGAATCAGATTTTTAACTGTCCAACATTCTTTGAACTACACACTGGCGTGCTATTTTGTCAAAAAACTACATCAGGTGTCTGCTTAAAATCTGGATAGTTCATCAGAACTGTGTTATTCTGCATATCTCTTTTTTTTTTTAATGGCAAAATAAATTGTTTGCAGTATCTACATTTTGTGTAAAACAATAAAATATGTTACCTGGCACAATCTTCAAGCCATTAGTGACTCACCTGCAACCAAAAGCCACGTGACAAAGATTTTTTGTGTCTCTTCGGCTGAACTGCAGGTAGTGTTTACAAGTATGGAACCAAATAAAAAATGGAAGTAGTTAAATGTCTGTAGTATGTAGAGACACCATTTTTTCAGTGCTGCTAGCACCTATGGGCACACTCAAAATGCTGTACGTGTTGATTCAAGGTTTGTTGAATACCTACACATAAGACATTCTTTAAGTTCCTTCTACTTCCAGCTACGGTTGTGCTGTTTCTGTAGAGGTGCAGGACTTTATGTTGTTGTGTAAAATGAGCCCACAGTGAGTGAAAATGTGACAGGAGCCAAAACACTCAGACACTGTTTGGAGTTCAGAGGATTAAATAAAATGTTCAAATAAACACATAAACATTCCTGCTGTTGTGTCTTTCAGGGTGATCCTGGGGTTGGACTACCCGGTCCTCCAGGCCCTCCTGGACTTCCAGGTCGGCCTAGCAAGTCTTCCATGTTCATGGTGGGTTGTTGAGTGACATTTTTGACCGTCTCTTGGTCTTAGCAAAATCTGGTTCTGTCTGTGCTAGTTAGGTAAAAAAGCTGTTGTGTTTTTTTCATTGTTAGAACTTTAGTGCATCTTTCTCAATGTGCATTTATCACGATGACGGTACTGTTTATAATTGCTGAGTTGGTTTGTTGACTTGTTGGTAGCAAACCTAAGGAACCACAGAGAGTCCCAGCCTGCCAGTTTGGAACTCTCTGTATCATTGTTCTTCTTAGGGATCAGTTTGCACATTGAACTTGCATGGTTATATGTAGGTGAGCTGGTGTGCTCGAGCTGTGGTGATTGGGGAGGAGTGAGCAGAGAAAGGCAGGAACTGTGTAGATCCACTTATTCTAGAGGAGTCTAGAGCTAAATCTAAGACCTTTTAAGGCTGGGAGGGATGATTTTGATACGCTGAGATTCATTTTTAAGGGTTAAATCAATTACCAGAGACGGACTTTAAATTCTACTTGAGGCAAATAGCTGAACACATTTAAATGTATTCGTCATTTAACACTATTCAGTTTCTGTGAGGTTACAATTACAAGGTACTTAACTTCTCCGACACTTGTACTGTGATGCATCCATCCTGTTCTTTGTGTTCGCTGGCATTTTAATGCACTAACAACATACATACAGGAGACAAAAAAATGGAGCTAAATGAAATATTCATTGTGTGAAACGACTGATGAATGTCTTGATGATTGCATTTTCATTTTTCATGCTTGAAATAATTACCAGGACAGAATGTGAAGCATTTATGACTCGAAACCCTTCAATTCTAGCAGTGCGACGTGTTTATCTGCTAATTGGACCAATCGCATGGTTTGTGTTCCTCAGGAGGGGTCTGGATTTGACGACTTTGACAGTGATGCAGAAATTATAAGAGTAAGTGAAGTTTCTATCTGTATTCTGACACCATAGGCTCCATGTTAATAGGTGATTCTCAGCTAAATGAGTACATGCAAAATACATTCCTACATCATTTCTCCTTCATGAGGTGTAAACTTGTTGTGTTATGGTGTTTCATCAGGGGCCTCCAGGACCTCCAGGCCCACCAGGACAGCCAGGGCCCCCAGGAACCCCATCTGGGGACATCCTCCCCGGCCGACCTGGGGCTCCTGGGAAAGATGGAAAGGATGGAGAGAAGGGTGAACCTGGACTTCCTGTGAGTTTATCCTTCATTTAGACTCTGAAAACGTGATAATGATACGATTTCATAGTCGCTTGTGTATAAAAAACTGCCTTATTTGTTGCTTTTACTGAAGTAAAAGCAGAAGATTTAGACTGAAAATGTTCTGGCCAAAAGGTCACAACAAATTTGCAGGAGATAAATTCTGCTTTTTAAAATAAACAAGCGAGCCAAGATTTCTTTCAACAGCTCTTGAAGTTGATCTTTAAAGTTCACTCACTTAATTTTGGCCTTTATTCTCCTGACAACACCCACATTGCTGACCTAGCTTCTGTTTTCAGGTGATTGACGAGTGGTTTAGTGGCTCTGGGTCTGGTTCTGGGTCAGGGTCTGGTCAGGTATTAACATCTGGTCCCAAACACAAGGGACTGAAAAGACAGTATTTCCGCCCCAACTCTATTTAAAAAACTCCGGTGTTCATTTACTGCTTTCCTGCCATTGCTTGCTGAAGTGTGTGGTACAAAAAATATGTGTCTTTTTGCTCGTTCCTAACTCATTTGCCACTTCAGCACAGGCTCATTTTCTAAGTATAAGCAGCCACCTACCGAAGTTCAGACAGGTCATGTCCTTTTTCCATTATCCTCACACAAACAGCGTTTTGGCAGGAACAAAAGTAATGAACAACAACAGCTTGAATATGGTTGCAGCTGTAGCGTCTGTTGGGGCTAATGTGTCTTTTCTCTTCTGAATTTTAGAAGCTTTTACTAACTGCGTGAATGGACTACTCACCGGTGTACAGTGTTTACTGCTGCACTGATTTTGCTCATGAAAGATTTATTCACTTCAGGTTTTGGCACCTCATTAGCTTTGTTTAATACGTTCACCTTTACGAGCTTGCACCTGGCACCCACTTTGGTTCAAAAATAGGAATCGGAGCAGCAATTATGCAAGCCATTTCGAACTGCGTTGTCTCCCTGCTGCCTAAGTATCCGGTGAATACATACGTGCGCATAAAGTTTGAATATAAATGTGGTTTTCGCAGGGAGTCGATGGAAAAGACGGCGATCCTGGGCCAGCTGGGGAGAAAGGAGACAAGGTGAGGCTAATGATCACCTCGTTGTATTTTTATCCTGGACAAAGAAATCCAAGGCACCAAGCTGGCTTTAAGAAACATTGAATTCGTGCACCGGCCTACCCAGTACATTTTAAAAAACCCTCATGTGTGAATGCACAGCACACCGGCTTTGATCTGGCTCTCGCTTGTGTGATTTCGCAGCTTTTTTTGTGTGAACCCCCCTCTGATTTCCCTTGAGCAGGCCTCTTAGGTGGTTATTTAGTCTGTGCGTAATTGTTTTTGCGAACAGACCGCTATCACAAAGGGGCCAAGTTCTTAATGAGGTGACCCCATGGACTAATAAAGCCAAGGGGCCGGAGTGTAAACAAGTCTGTGCTGCAAAAGCCGCTCTGCCTTTTCATGCAGACCAGAAACAGCGGTGTGTCTCTAGTCAACACCGTAGCTAATGTGATTTTATTATATTTTATTTGTTTGTTAATAGGGAGAGCCTGGAGTGAGTGGGCAGCCAGGACCAACGGTAAGCCACACTTGACTGGATAATGAACCACCATTATTGATATTAGCGATTGTAATTATGCTGGCCTTTCATACCGGCCTTGTACCCATTGTTTCATGTGCATTAAATTTCTTTCACAGAGGTTCCTACTCTTGTAGTTGGAATATATACAGTTTAGAATATGATTAATTAATATTCGCTGTCTCTCAGGGAGATCAGGGCCCGCCAGGGTTCCCAGGCATACCAGGGTCAGACGGACCAGAAGGGCAGCCTGGTCCCAGGGGTCCACCTGGTCTTCCCGGGCCCCCGGGACCTCCAGGAAGGAGCTACTCCCTGGACTTTGAGGTATAGTGTGTGTGTTCATGATGAATTTGTGTATTTGTTATCATGGAAATAGTATGAGAAAATAGTAAAATGCTAATTTAGCTAACATCAGTAGCACTCGTTGTAAAGGAATAGAGCACAGTGACAGATTTTAGTATAATATCTACATAATATCCAGCCATAGATCTGCTTGTAAACACAGAATCAGTGCACTTAAATGACCCACCCAGGCTACAGTGTGTATGTAACAGTTCGGTGATTAATTATGGTACACAAATCTGAAACTAGGAGTTTTTTTAATTGGAAATGCATCATTAGCTGTATAAGGTGTGATGGTTTTATAGAAAGGCTTATTCATGTTGGTGTTTAATCAGTACATACATCGTTTTTTTAAGGACCTTGAAGGATCTGGGTTGCTGACAGATTTTGGAGCTGGACTCTCCAGAGGTCCACAGGTACATGAGTGATACAATAATAGTGTGTCATGTAATCATCATATAATTTTATCATGTCAGAAACAGCTACTATTGTCACCTGAGATATATTCTGTTTGGTTTTAACAGGGTCCTCCAGGAATCCCTGGTCCCAAGGTGAGATATTTGTGTGTATGTCTATGTGAGCATATGTTTTCAGTGGGTACTCTTGTTTTCCTAACCCTCCTACAAGGCAGTGAGATTGTTAAAAACTTTAGTTTGAGGCCTTTGGACTGTTGCTAACAGGCTGTTTTCCAATATAAAGTTAGCGACTGTGAGGGAATTTCTTCTACCGCTGCTCTGGACAGAAGGCCAAAGGGTCACTCTGATTCCATCGACAGCCGTATACAAGATAAGTTGTCAGAACAGTGTTTCCAAAGGCTGCACACAGGCCACTTAGAAGTAAACAATTGTTCCTCATCAGCTGCAGACAGCCATGGAGATATGTGGAGACTCCGGGCTCCTGTGTTGTACCTTCAGAGTAACCTTGGTTGGGCATTAGAGGAGCTCTCTGAGCAGTAATATACACCTTGTTGACAAGAGGACATTCATTTCCATCGCAAGTTTACGAAGATTTAATAATACATGTTCTTTATCTTTAATTTGTTCCCCTTTATGCCTCACACAGGGTAAAGACGGTTCAGTCGGCTTCCCGGGAAGGCCAGGGCAAAAGGTGAGTCTGCTGTTATCTCAGCTGTCTTTCTGTTGTGCTTCCTTAGAGGTTAAAGATATCTGAGCACAAATCAGACAAGCTACTACAAAGTCTACACCCTTTAGGTCAGTAAATGGCTGTTAAGTGAAGGGCCTCGTGGTGGTGAGAGATATGAGCTGTTGGCAGCATGGTGTTTTAGAGAGAACACATTCGGTCCTCCTGAAGGTTCACAGGCTTGTTGTGGTTCTCACTGAGTGTGACCTGATGTCCCAGTGTTCCCAGATCCATTAGGATCCATAGAAGTGCAGCAAGTGTACATGGTTTCTCTTGACCGCCTCGTAGTAATTTCTTTAAATTTGGCATGAGCGTTTAGTCGGACTCAACGATGAACTGATCAGATTTTGGTGGTCAGAGGTCACTGTGCTTCCAGGCAACTTAAGAATTTATGTGCTAATTTGGACAAAATATCCAACAAATGTCAAATAAACACTGTTTCTGTCTATTTTTTGACACTATTTCGCAAGAACAGAAAGAGTGATGGACGTATACTACAGCTTTACTAGCTGATGGAGGCAGACACCAGCTAGGTGGTAATTCTACTCGGCCATGACTCATATTGTAAATACAAGTTCTCAGAATTCCTGTCTTGGTAATTCATATGGGCCACTTGGTAAAGCTGAATGTTTTACTTGGGTTCGGGGACAACATAAATGTCTTGTTCAAAAATCATGGTACTTTTTTCAAATTTACCTAAATAAGAGAAACTTAGAACAACAACAGTTAAAATACTGTAGTTATCACAGCCAACTCCCACATATTACAAAATTGTCTAAATGAAATTGTTAAACTTCTTAAAATTCTCTGCAAGCTTAAGGTGCAAGATATGAAACTACTCACTTACTGTATCACCATTAAAGTTAAATATGAATGCATCCACCTGTGCATACTGTAAATGCTGCTTTTAATCCTCTTAAATCAATGCAATTTATTATTGTTTTACCATGAACTTACATTATTGTTTTCTAATTGTTTAAACAGCAACTTTAAAGCATTTAGGCTCCTGGAATGTGATCAAAGGTCCTCACAAAACAAGTTTTTAACCAGAACTCAAGGATTCATACATTAGTTCTGACAAAATTTCACACAAATGTCTAATTGGATAAAAGTGATGACATTTTATATCCAAAAGGTTAAAAGTCAACTTCACAGTGGCATCATAATGTTCTGCAAACACACTTTTGAGGCCATTATTCAGACATAAATCGGATACAGGAGAGAAGATTGTGAACATATTGCACATTTGGAAGGATACTGATGTAATGACACTACTCTTGAATGCCCACCTGTTAAATTCCTGCAAAGTTTTCACTGCATATATGATACGAGGACAATAACTGAGATAAGCTGCAACCCCACTGGTTGGCATATAAGGCAATGATTCAATTTGGATTATTGCACAGAGTTATTCATTTTACCTTTAAAAAACACACCAGTGTGTTGTATCGGCAATGCATACTGATAAAATGTTTTCATGGTTTCTTTAGGGGGAGCCAGGTGTTACAGGACAACCAGGGTTTCCAGGTTTGGATGGACTGACAGGGGAAGAGGTCAGTATTTTAATGGATTCTGACTAATTTTAACTTGAAATGTGTTTTTAAAGGGCATTTAACTGAATAAATGCTGTTGATGGATGACATTTCTGTGAAACAATCTGCTAATGTGTTGTTGTTGAAAAACACTTTTCATTTTTTTAATCTTGTGTCTGCATCTACAGGGACCAAAGGGGGACAAAGGTGATCCAGGACAAAAGGTGAAGACATGAACGAGTGGAAAAATAAATACGTGTTCCTGTTTATGGAAAGGCTAACATGTCAGCTGTGTTTTTCAGGGAGAGGCAGGACGAGATGGACTCAGCCTACCTGGCCCTCCAGGGCCACCTGGACCACCAGGACCCATTATGAACCTTCAGGAAGTAAGTAGCATCTGGTCACAGCTCATCCAAGACTTTCTTTGGCAGAAATTGAGATTCCAGTGTCCAAGCCAACTTGTTGAGCATGTGTGTTCAATGTTTACCTTCATGTGCAGTGCTCTGTATCCAGAGTTGTTCAGATGTCTGAATGTTTCTATTAACAAAGCTCTCTTTCTGCCTCTTCAGCTTCTGCTTAATGATACAGATGGTGCCTTCAACCTCTCAGGGATTTTTGATGCTCAGGGACCTGCTGTGAGTGTCACACAGAAAAATAATCATTGTAACAACAAAAACAATACAGTTTGATAGCAGTTGTTTGTTTAAGCTTTTAGAGTATGGCCATCCTGTGTTCCAGTTACACAGATTCAATTCAATTCAATTCAATTCAATTCAATTCAGATCAATTCAATTTTATTTGTATAGCGCATATTTACAACAACAAGTCATCTCATAGCGCTTCACAAAGGCAGAAACAGAAACACCCAACAATCCAAAACATCTGGATTCCCTATAAGCTTCAAGATTGGTGACAAATCAAAGGAAAAACCATCATAAAGTCTCTTAGTAAGGTGTTGGGTCACCATGTCCTACCAGAACAGCTTCAGTGCTCCTTGGTATTGATTCTCTAAGTCTCTGGAGCTCTACTGGACGGATGAAACGGCCTTCTTCCTAAAGATATTCCCTCATTTGTTGTTTTGATGGTGCTGTCTAACACATCAGTCCAACATTCCCTCTAGATGTTCAGTTGGGTTGAGATCACATTATTTTGATTTACATAATTTTCATACTTAACGAACCATTCAGTGACCCTTCTTGCCCTGCTGATGAGGAGCTTTGACGTCCTGGAAGAGAGCACTCCCATCAGGACCGAAATGTTTCATCATAAGATGAAGAACATCCTTCAGAATAACTTGGTATTGATTTGCAGTGACCCTTTTCTTTAAGAGAACACAAACCATGCTGTCAAAATGCCCTCACAGCATAACAGTCACCAGATCTCATCACTGTAGGGGTCAAACATTCAGACTCGTACTGTTCTGTTGGTGTACATGAACTCGCCCGCTTGCGGGGAATATAGAGAAAGATGACTCATCTGACCATATCCCTTTTCCCTCCACATCTCTGTAGACCAGCTCCTGTGGCTTTTGTACCACTGAACTCTCAGAATGTGCATTCATCTCTGTAATGAGGTTATGCCCTGCAACCCTACTATAATATTGCTCTCTGTGTAATTGTCGACAGACTATTCCTGCTGACACAGTCAGATCATGTCCTGCATTGACATTCTCAGTCACCTGAGGACGAGAAACTCTTCCATTTCTCTTTACACATCACACAAATGCAGGAGCGTCGAATGTGCACTGTCCAGCCTATTTACTGATGTCTTTCCCATAGATCTCAATGCAGATGCCACTTTAGTCACTGTTCCTATTGAAATACTAGCTAATCTTTGTGAACGCCATCTGTGCCCCAACAATGAACCCTCTTTCAAAGTCACTTAGATCATTTCCTCTTGCCATCTTGACACAAAATCAAAATCAAATGGGGCCTGCTCAGCATTTTCATCCACGTCGCAGAGCGTGATTTAATCCTAATTACTCAACAGCACAATGCAGCGCAACTGGGAGCGAGCATCTGCATTCATTGTGTTCCTCGTTTATCCAGAACTTTCCTTTAATTTGTCACCCATCTGTGTGAGTACACAAACACAGATGTGACGCTAGGATTGACACAACTATAATTCCTGTTATGACAGCGCATTTAGATACGGTCTTATCCTCCTGTTTGTTTTCCTTGCAGGCACCACAGGGTCCAAAGGGTGACATTGGGTTGCCAGGTTTGCAAGGATCTCCAGGACTGAAAGTAAGTAGGATGCACACACTGGTTTCTAAACAGGTTGAACAGGCAGCACAAACATTTTCCTGTATACACACAGTGATAGAAGTTAATGTTTGTGTATATGCATTCTGCGTTCCTCTGTCTACATATGGTTTGTTTACATGTGTGTGTGCATGCAGGGTCAAAAGGGTGAGCCAGGGTTCATCATTGCAGCAGATGGATCCATGATGTCGGGCCTGGCCGGGCCAGTGGGACCCAAGGGAGTGAAGGTCACATGTTCTGTCATTGTTTTCACCTTCGAGAACCACATTCATTTGTTAACCACTTCTCTAATTATTGCGTGCAATATAATTATTGGTATTTAACAGTTCATATAAATGTATCTTTGTTTTCAGGGAGATAACGGTGTATCTGGACCCCCTGGAATGCCAGTAAGTGTTGACAGTGAGCAAAAAAAAACCCAAATATCAACATTTTAACGCCATCAAATTCAGTTTTACTGCCATGGATGAAACATGCATTTAGGAAATCCATTCAGTCACTCGTCTTCATTTCCTTCAGGGACCAGTGGGACCACCAGGACCCAAGGGAGAATTCGGTTTCCCTGGAAGACCAGTAAGAATCATGACATCACCCAACATTTACAGATAGAAATAAGAACACTAAATAGCATTTGTATTTTTATTTTTTTAATCTGAAGATTCAGGTTCAAAATGCAGATACGTGTACAAATACTTTTGTCTTTTTATTGATTGTCTACTGTGACAAAAAACCTCTCAACAAAAGTTCTGAGTTGAGTTAATCTGCCGTTTGCTAGCTTGTATGTTAAATTAAATCACAGATTAAGCCATTCTGCAAACGATCCAATTTCCCAAATTCCCCTGTAGGAATTGTTAAAGTTAAAAGCAATCTAACTTCTCGCATTAAAACGTAAATGCATTTGGATAATGTCTCTCCGTGTGCGCAGGGTCGTCCAGGTCTGATGGGACCTAAAGGAGAGACGGGGGATTCTCCAGGACTGCCGGTGAGTCACATGCAGTTTTTATATCTGAAATAAAGCAAACTAGATGCGTTGATATTCTGCAAATGAAACATACAGAGTCCTATGTTTTATTTTTGCTGATTAGATGATATTACTTCAACTACAACCCCCACCACCACCACCACCATTTAGTTACTGTATACTTTTGTCATAAATGTCCAGATTTTCAGTTTTCTTGACTTCTTCTACTCTTCTCAGGGACCTCCCGGCCCTCCCGGACTGCCAGGACGCCCAGGGATATTCAACTGCCCCAAAGGGGTAAACACACACATTCATTATCACACAGTTCCTCTCTGTTGTCAGCTATATTATGTGTTTTATTTTCTTACTTTCGTGTCTCCTCTCCTGGTTTCTGAAGACGGTGTTCCCAATCCCTCCCAGACCCCACTGCAAAATGGCCGTAGGTTTCTGACCGTACAAATCTATGCCACTAAAGCACGTTTTAGTAGTAGTTGCAGCCCGTGTTGGAGAACTTTAAGGTTAATTGTAATGATTTCCTCTTAATTTGTAAATATAACCTTTTCGGTGATGCTTCTTTGTTGAGACGATTGGGCACATTGGAAGTTACGCTTTGCTGCAGCTTAAATTTTCTCTGACACCGGCTGTAAGAAGAAACAAATCCAGATGAACCAATTATCTATAGAGTGTTTGTCGAGTCACCTCTCAAGCGTTAATCCTCATCGAACCTCCGTTGCCTGCTCACGACTTCTTTATGTAGCCTGAAGTATAGAAATTCACATCACTGTTCCATTCAGACTTCTCTCCTACACAAAAACTCTATTCACTCCCCGTTTCTTTTTTACCTTTTACACCTCCCTCTGCTTCTCCCGCTGCGGACAGATAACCTGCATGTTATTCTCTGTAACACTGATGACCTTTTATCACTCAGACCTTTTCAAAGGTGCTTCCAAAATACACCTGCATGCTGCATGTCCAGTCTGGAAAGGTGAAGGCTCAGTGCCGAGGACTAAATGAGGTAGAACTAAAATCACATCCAGCGTGTGTCTGAAATTGCATGTTGATTACAATATTAACCTCACAGATTGGGTGTAGCTGGTAATGGAATGTATCAGACATTTTTACAGGCAATCTGACCACTAACTGTGATCCAAGCTCGGCTATCTGTTAATGTCTTTGCTCCTTTATTTCAGCTGAATCCTGATGGAACGATTGCAGCTGGTAGGTTGGATCACCTTTAATGTTCAACTTTAATCCAAATGTTTTGCCATACCGTGCCTTTACCCCCAAAAATATATTATAAAAAAGCTTACGATATCTGCTTTTTACATAAAAATCAGTCCCAAGTAGGTCAAATGAAGTTAAGTTTGGCTTTTTGTCTCCAAGGTACCTGTCAGACGGGACCAAAAGGAGAAAAGGGGGAGACAGGCCCTCCTGGGATGCCGGCTTCAACAAGTGAGTCACAATTACTCATTCAATATTACCATAAGAACATTAAATTTAATGAAATGTCTTCAAAGAGAAAAAATAATCCATAATAAAAAAAAAAGACAATGTGTCCTAAAAAGCAAGCCTGTGCCGTGTTTTCTTCATGCAATCACCCCGCTGTGATCAGACAATTAAACTAGTTTTCAGAACATTTCAGAACTTTCTTGGTGTTCAGTTGTATCTTATAACTCCTTCCTCTGCTCCCTGATCTCTTTTCTCTTTTCTAGGCACATATCTTCCCAGAGGAGGCTGGGTAAGTTTCACACAAAAACTTTCTTACCTTTGATTTTGTTTTGGGACATGCTGACTTTATGTGCTTGAGTCTCAACTTTTTTGTTTGTGCTTCTTTGCACTCACAGGGGGCGAGGGGCGACCAGGGCATCAAAGGAGAGAAGGGAGACAAGGGGGAGGCTGGGTTTCCAGGGCAACCAGGTATCCCAGGGAGACCGGGACTGGTGGTGAGGCAACGTTTCATGAATACACAACCATGGTATCTTTTTGAAAGACACTCACGAAAGAAATCGGTGACTTCTTGCTGACATGTTTCAGGGACCCAAAGGAGAGTCGGTGCTCGGTCCTCCAGGCCAGCCTGGGGTGCCAGGCTCACCTGGTATTCCAGGATATGGCAGACCTGGTCCTGTTGGGCCTCCTGGGCCTCCAGGGCCCCCTGGGTCTTCTTCAAGATACGGTTCAGGTACAGCTCATTAAACCCTCAGTATGTTGTACGATTACAGCAAAAATACAGTAATGAACATAGTGAACTTCATGAAAGGTGCTCATACACTTTTGTTACGGCAGCTCTGACCATCGCTGGACCTCCTGGACCTCCCGGACCACCTGGACCTCCTGGCTCTTCGAGTAGCTCAGCATCTGTAAGTGAAACTGTTTCTGCCGTCCATTTGGTGGAGCAACCACCAGGCCACACAACGTTGAACCTTCACAACATAGTTGGAACAAAACAATCACAGTATTATTTGCTTCAGTGATATTGACTATTGTCTGTTTGTTAGTTGAAAACATTTTCGACTCGTGAGACTATGATGCAGCACACCGTCAGGGACGCAGAAGGGACTCTGGCCTACGTCACAACAACAGGCAGCCTCTTCCTCAAGGTTTATCAGGGATGGAAAGAGATTCAGGTAATAACTTAGAATGCTATGATATGTTTGATATAAATGCTTGTGTTCTTATAGTAATGCTTCATGCTTCCTCATTTAATGAAATGTAATATAATTCTATGGGTACTAGAAAATATGTTCTCTAACAGCAAGTCCAGAGAACTGATATATGTGTAGATGTACCCCACATATAACCAAACATATGGAATCTATTTTCATGTCTTGATTTTTCTATTGTGTCCTCGCAGCTCGGCAGTCTGATCTACCTCTCTAATAACATTATTCCACAAGATGAGGTACGTATTGCATCTTATTTATGTTTATTTTCTTTGCTTTTCTTCAGTAAAGACATGCAATTGAGAATTTTGTATTGCAGTATTTGTCCAATTAACATCTCTTTTCAACGATTCATGTAGCCTCGAGTTGCATATCATGTAAGAGGAGACACGATGGAAAGGATACGATCAGTTAAAGAAAGGGTACGTCTTAATGAAAGTTAGATTTTAATTGTCTTGGCTTAAATTTCTTGAAGACTGCGTGTCGATTTGTAGTGTCCTACGGTGCACTCACACCACTGTTGCTTCCCCTCCCTGAAGCTCAACCTGGTGGCCTTGAACCAGCCCCACTCAGGGGACATGATGGGGCTCGACGTGGCTGACCGGATGTGTTACGAGCAGGCCAAGGCGATGGGTTTGGCTCCAAACTACCGCGCCTTCATTTCATCCAACAGGCAGGACCTGGTCCACGTCGTCTATCCTGGTTTCCGGGAAACTCTGCCAGTTACCAACCTCAGGGTGAGTCTGCTTTCCTACTGTTTCCTCCTGTCGAACAACAGCTAACACTCAACATTTATCACACCTGAAACAATATGTCTCCTCTCAGGGAGACGTGATGTTTAGGAACTGGCGGTCGATTTTCAGCGGCGACGGTGGGCCAATCAATGCCAGGATACCCATCTACTCCTTCGACGGCCGGGATGTTCTAGCTGACCCCTTCTGGTCAGTAAACTCCATTTACTTTATTGATTATTTACATTCGTTCATTTGTCTATAACAGTGATATTTTCCGTCCTCTCAGGCCTCAGAAGAGCATCTGGCACGGCTCCACCAGCAGGGGTCTCCGAGTGGTGGACAAACACTGCGAGACGTGGCGAGCGGGCCACCTGTCGGTCATGGGCCAGTCGTCGAGCCTGACTTCGGGTCAGCTCCTGGGCCAGCAGACGCGGAGCTGTTCCAACGAATACATCGTCCTTTGCATCGAGACCCACAAAAACCCTTAACTCCTCCCTATGCCACTCCAACCAAGGAACCCAGCCCCCAGCCACCGTAAAAGGCGAAACACTCTGGGACAAGATTCGAGTGTCAAGAAAAGGACGTCGTTTTCAGCACATCTCTGGTGCTACGTGTAACATTTTGTGGTTTTTTAAAACAGAGGACCAAGAGAATGCTACTATTTGTCTCTTCCCTCTCCCGCCGCCCCTCTGTTCGCGAGGAGCGAGAAGATTTAGAGGCCGTGACAAACTCCTGACAACAGCCCAAGGTATCTTCTGGGAAGCCGGCGTGAAGATGATGCCACGCTTTGGAAATGGAATCATTTTGTGGACTGCTTGCAAAGCAAAGGAAAGGAATGTACCTTTGCGTTGTAAAGCAGTCTGAAAGATTTCGAACCCGGGGGCACATACTGTAATGTAAAATGCAACACAGAGGCCGAGGCAGGCTGCCGGTCTTCCCAGCAGAGGCTGTACTTATTCATGACAATAACATCTCAAATGCAATGTGGTAATGATTTATTAATGCTAAAATGATACACGCAGCACCTTCATCCAAGTTGCAACAAGGCACATCTGTGTCACTTTACAAGAAGCAAATATAAAGCGACAC
This sequence comes from Stegastes partitus, assembly GCF_000690725.1. Taxonomy (NCBI): domain Eukaryota; kingdom Metazoa; phylum Chordata; class Actinopteri; family Pomacentridae; genus Stegastes; species Stegastes partitus. Next base: position 19,872 of record NW_007578556.1, on the reverse strand, counting down.
AGATATTCTTTTCTTCCTCCCCACAGTCACCCAGGTGTGTTGAGGATAAGACGTCTCTTTTAAAAGTCTCTTCAAAAAGACTGAAAGTGGAGACCGAGGACGGCTGCACCTGTCCTGAAACAAGACTTTTGAAGCGTAAAATGCTACTTTGATTATTTTGTTTACAGGTTGTCATGGAAGTTTTTTTAAACCCTTTTTTTCTAAATGAATTTCAGGAAACATTTACTCAAAATTTTTTGAAAGGCCAGAACTCTCCACAGCTAGCTTCGTCCCTCGTCCAACAAAGGGACGACCAGACAACCAGTGTTGCCACCAAAGTAATTTTTTTGATGCACTGTACTTCCTTTTTTTAAAAAAAATACTTTCAACATTTTCATCATCGAAAGTGTCGTTTGTGTCGTAGCTTTTCATACATCTCGGTGATCTCACCTCTTTAGCAGCTCTTTCTCTTTAATAGGCTATTTAATTTAAATTCAATGATTTATTTATACCGTCACAGCACATAACATGAAATCAGATGATTAAATTTTTAAGAATGTAATTTATCGTTTGTTGTTTGTCAAATGACTGTCTCTTCTCACTTTTTGCCTATTTTCTGTTTTTTTTTTTTTGTACTTTGTCTTTTATTCTGACGGCAGTCTAAACGAAACTCCACCTGGTGTAAAGGTGCCATCCAAACAAGCAATGCAGTTCTACGTCGGGAAGAAAAAAAAAAGTCTACGGGCAAAAGTGAGAGCACATGTTTTGTATAATTATTGGTGCTCTGTTGAATAAAGATTTCTCTTTTCATAGCCTGTACTTGTTTCATTGTCATCACAGCTGAAGGAAGCTCATTGTTTCCCGTCGAGGACTGTTTTGGTGTCCTTCAGCTCGTATTTCACGGCTTTGCAACGGATATTATTTATGTTTATTCAGTTCGTGTTGGCCTTGTTTCTGGTAATAATGAACACTACACAACCTTTGTAAGCACTAAATGGTGGCAAAGTTATGACAACTACTCGCTGAATATTCATTGCTTAGCAACTAAAGAGCCAAAAACAGCAACGAGAACAGTGGATATTGAGCTGATTGTCAACACAATTACAAGTGAATGTTGCTCTTTGTCTGCTCAAATGCTAGTTTGCTAAGAGTAGCATGTTCATCATTATCAGGTGTGTGAGTAAATGATGCTTTTAATCTGGTTACATGATTTGTGTATATAGTCATACTAGTTCATCTTTGATAAGTTAAAATGCGCTACGTAAATATACCAACTAGGCTCTTGCCTCTACGTCTTTTCATGGTGATAAAAGTCAGATTTGTGTCTTGATCTGTAAGGAGCAAACAATCAAAACCTCCATTTAGACCAGGGGTGTCGAACTGCGGTCCTCGAGGGCCGCAATCCTGCATGTTTTAGATGTTTCCTTCTTCCAACACACCTGATTCAAATGATCAGCTCATCATCAAGCTCTGCAGAAGTCTGATAACGATCCTGATCATTTGAATCAGGTGTGTTGGAAGAGGGAAACATCTAAAACATGCAGGATTGCGGCCCTCGAGGACCGGATGTTGACACCCCTGATTTAGACCCACATAGCCGTGATGCTTCACATTTAAAACATGGGCTGGAAGTAGAGTATTGCTTTTCATGTATCACAGTTAACTTGGGATTGAAATTGTGTTGAGTTCATACTTAATTTAAAAAGTAATCCGAGGAGTTTGCTGCAGCGCCACTAGAGCTACAGGTGTAGTAGTCGTACTGGATGTGATTCTGTCGCTGTCTCGCTCTGCAGGTTAAAGGTTCTGTAAACAGAAAGTAAACATAGCTCTTCAAACAAATTTTTACTTCCAAAGGTCTGACAAGGCAGGAAAAGCTTTCCAAACAACACAACCCTCTCTTGCTGAGCCGATACACAACAGAGTGGTAGTTGGTCGTCTTCCTTTACTTTGGATTCTTTTGTGGATCTTTTTTTAACCACTTGGACATGAAGACATTCCAGGTACTGCAAACATTTTTTTCCATTTACTTACATTTATGATCAAGAAAATGTATTATCTGTCTCCATCCACCAAGTATAGTGCCTTATTGTTGTACTTTTTTTTTGGAAATTAGCAGTCAGTTTACTCACCAAATGTATTTAATTTGGACTTAAAGGTCCTGTTTGTGCTTCTCCTGACTGCAGCAGCAACTGACGGTCAGTCTTTCCATATCGGCAACTGCCCCCAGCCATCTGTTCAAGAGGACTTCAATGTTACAAAGGTAAACTCAGTCTGATGGTTATTGGTTTGTGTATTGATCTTGCATGCATCTTTATTTGCTATTTAAGGGTATTTAGTTGTAGGAGAGTAGATGGTTTGTTTTTAATTTCCAGCTGCCAGTGGTTTGGTCGCCAACAAGCTGATAAAAAACCCTTCGCACTCTTGTTGTTCCAGTATATGGGCACCTGGTATGAAATAGAGAAGCTCCCAGCTGTGTTTGAAAAAGGAAAATGTAGCCAAGCCACATACAGCCTCCTCCCTGACGGGACGGTCAGCGTTCACAATGCAGAGATTCTGTAAGGATTCCACTTCCCCGCTGCTTAGTTGTCAACATTTTTATTTGGCTCAGAAAAGCTATTATCCTTTACCCAGCGGAAGAATAAATACGAGCAGTTTTGCTCCTCGTAACCTTCCCCTCCTCTCTGTTCAGGTCTAATGGGAAGATAAACTCAATTCAAGGAGTTGGTAAAGTTGAAAACGCATCTCAACCTGCTATTCTCAGCGTCGGCTTCTTTAAAGGTAAAACAGTGGTTTTAGAAAATTGAGCGTAAAAGATGAGCACAGAACAGCTTCCTCTGTACTGTTTTATACCACTTATTTCTGAACCAGGTGTTCCAGATGCTCCCTACTGGGTGCTCTCCACAGACTACCACTCATATGCTTTGGTGTACTCCTGCGCCGACTACTTTCGTCTTTTTCACGTCGACTTCGCCTGGATCCTGGCTCGCACTCGTGAGCTGTCTCAGGACGTCATTGGCCAGTTACACGATAAGTTGACTGCTGCCGGTGTGAACGTGAATCGCCTTATTGTCTCCAACCAGACCGGCTGTGATGCTCTTGAACAGTAAACATGGCGCTGATTGCCTGCTTGTTCTGTTACCAAAGACTCTATATAAAAAATAACTGTCGTGAACGTGACGTTGTTGGTTTGTGGACTTTCTAAAGCTTTGAGTTTGGCATCTGGATGTCACCGCGATGCATCAGACACTAGACACGATGCTATGGTAACGACCTGTCAATCACAAGGTAGCCCAGTTCTAAAACCTGCTCTGCTTTATTGTCTATTTTATTCAAAATAGACCTATAATTTACAAAATAACTACCATGCTGTGTTCAAAAAGTCTTGAAACTAGCAATTTAGATGATAAACTCTGTTGGAAGATGATTATTGAGTTAATAAATCAAGAGACAAATCCTTTTCTCACAGACTTCCATACAATCAGATTTTTTTTTGCAACCAGAGGAACAGCTCGATGTTAGAAAGAATACAGGTGTACGGCCTCACTTTTCAGACCTGGAGGCTTTGTTCATCTTTTACATGTAGTCTATGAATAATTTAGATCCACGTACTTTTAATCAATCACGGTTAAAGTTGCACAGTATCTGGCTATGGAGTAATTGTGTTAAATCAAAACACTTGAAAATAAGCATATATATATATATATATATATATATATAATTTTAATCATAAAATTCTGTATTTTTTCTGCTAAGTTGGATAATTATTTCAACAACAATAACAAAAGAAGCTAAAATCGTAGTTTATTTATTGTGTTTTTATATAATCACAAATAAACTACAATATATCCCTCACATCATCTAATACAGTAGCATAATTTTTAATCAGTTCTAAAAAAAAAAGTATTATTTGTGTAACTGAACGCTAAGCTAATAGTGCTATATTAGCTTGATGAAGCACCAGCTAGCTGGTGATATGACATTATTTTTATGCTGGTAATTTAAATATCAGTGATATTTATATTATATTATCTAATCATAATACATTTAAAAACTAATAGCTTTTGTCCTGGGCTCATAACGTCAAAATTAATTGACAATAATCAATTTCAATATTTCTGTACCTATTAGCCAACAGTCTACAAAATAAAACATCTGTTTCCGGTTTGAACGGCGATTGACTACTGCGAGCAGCTTGCTTGGAACAGTTATCTTAACCAAAAACATTACACAAAAAGAAAATGTTTGCATCTTGCTGGTTAATTACTTGTTCTCCTAATTGTGTGAAAACAAACGGTCGATTTTTGACGAGGTCGTTTCAGGTCAACGCGACGCCTTTATTATGAAGGAGGCAGCCCGGAAGTCCCGTGTAAAGCTGTGAGAAGTAACCGGCGACACTCAGACGAGCAAATGTGAATATCGCCTCCAGACAAAATGCCTCTCTTGCTGCTTTGCCTTTCTCTTTCGCTCCTGCCCTTTTATTCGTCCGCCATGATAAATGACAGACCGATAATCGGTAAGTTACCAACACTTTGTTCACTTTAGCCGTAAGTTAGCTAACTTTGCTAAAAGCAGCAACGCAGTTTCACTTTGGCTAGTGTCAACACAAGTCACGTGAGGTGCGTGGAAATGCTGAACCGGTTTTGTTTTTTCCTGCTTTAAAATACAAGGTGTTCTGGCTCAGGAGGTCTATCAACCCAAACCGAACCAGACCTCCTACATCGCTGCGTCCTATGTGAAGTTCCTGGAGTCGGCGGGAGCCAGGGTCGTACCTGTCCTGTGAGTTGTTATCGTCTAACAGCACAAGTGTCAATGCTGCAGAAGATAAGAGTGTGTGTTGCAACTAAATCAGTGTGAACTCCCCTTTTTTCTTCTCTACAGGATTGACCAGACACCGGAGGAGTACAGGGCACTGTTCCAGTCCATCAACGGGTACATCAGCTGCATGTTACACACACATCAGGCTTTCATTTGTGATGTCATTTGACCTAAAACTGCAGCTGTGCGAATCCTGTCATGTCCAGGTTTTGTTCAGGCAGAGTTTGCAGTTGTGAATGCTTTATGGCTGGTCTTGTGGACTGATTACACCATTTGTAAGCTACACTTTGCACTTTAGCATGTACAATTCACACATTTATTAACCCTGGAGGGTCCTTTTTGGGTTTCTTTATAGACTTTCTGCAACTTTTTTTGCAAAATCCTTGCAGACTTTATGTTTTGCACACATGTTACTCAGGAAATGCCTTCAAAACATCCTGGTATTGCTGACTGACATTATAATTACAATAAAGCTTCTAATTATAAAGCAAATGTCCTGTTACAGTGCTGATTTTGAGTTTTGCACATGTTTTAGTGGCGGCAGATTCTGTAAATCTTAACACACGTATAATAAAATAATCCTAAAAGTAAACAGTGTAGATTAAATATAATGATTAGTAATTACAAAGAAAAAAAATACAATATTGGAATGACAATCACAACTTTTGTAAGCAGATTTTAAGGCGTAGTTGTAGGCTCTGAGGTTAAGGTTTGTTTGTTTTATTAATAGCTAAATGATTTATTGATCATCTCAACCTGGATCTATTCACACCTTGAGTTTTTGGTGCATCAATCAAAGTCTAAAGTCCATGAGTAATTCTTACTAGTTGTTAATTAGGTTTTTTCCCCCCTCCTAAATAATTAGTAAGGAGAAAAAACAACTCTAAATTCCCTGATTCTTGCTTGTTTAATGTGAAGATTGTCTAGTTTCTTTGTTCTTCCCTCTGCTTTGTGGACAAAACAAGACATGTGTGGACGTCATGCTGGGCTTCGGGATGCACCGACATTAAATAAACCAAGCAAATAATAAAAAAAGTAATCATTACTTGCCTCATAAATTCTAAGTCTCTCTTCTTTTTTGTTTAACCCTCATTTGAGTTTCCATTTTCTTATTTTTTTTCCCTAATTGTGACTCAGTTTTGCGTGTTGTTTGTTTGTTTACAGCATCCTGTACCCAGGCGGAGGCGTCAGCATTATCTCATCTGGCTATGAACGGGCTGCGAAGATCTTTTATGAGCTCGCCATTCAGGTAAACCTGTAACATGTTATTAATCAAGCCATAACGTGCTAATGCTGGGTTGTGCTGCATAAGGACTGTGATGCTGTTCCAGGCCAACAAGAGAGGCGACTACTTCCCCGTGTGGGGAACCTGCCTTGGATTTGAACAGCTGATGTATTTGACGAGCCCGAACTCCACTCTGTCACACAGCAATACAAGCGGCGTGGCTTTGCCTCTGAACTTCACTGCTGGTATGAGTTTGTGCTCATAGATGTACAGCTAGAGAGACACGGTTATTTGTTAATGTCATATGTGAAAATCCAGGTTTAAGTCCGAGTTTGTCTTTTATAGTGAACGAAGGGATTTGTTTTTATTAGAAAACACTTGTGTAGGATGCCTAAATGTCCCCTTAACCTTGACCTAATTTATTTTTTATAGCATTATTCAGGATTTGAACACCTTAACTGCAGTTGTTTAAGCATAGTGACTGACAAAAGTACAATATTGACCCACATTTTCTGCATTAAATTCATTATTATCTATATTTTCTGAAAGGTTGTTATTGCCATATAAGAATGTTAGTTTGATTGGCTCCTATGTTTAGTTTGTAGCAGCACAAAATTGCGAGAGGACAACATTGTACATTACATTACCACCTTTAAATATCCTTGAAAAGACATTTTTATTTATTAATGATCACGATGTTCCGTCTCCTTCCCAGCAACCAAAGACAGCAGGATGTTTAAAGGCTTCCCGGCTGAACTCATGGAGGATCTGGCTTCTGAGCCGCTGACAGAAAACAGTCACCAGTGGAGTCTGGCAACGTCGGTACGTCATTCATTAGTTATGTAACAGCACCATGTGATGATAGAGGTCGCCTAGAATATTTTTTAAGAACATATTCTTCCTCTTTAACATAACTGTAAACAGAAAGTAGGGTGTAGTTCACCAGAATGTGTTCCTCTGTTCCTGTTTTTTCTTTCCAGACTTACAACACAAACGAGGACCTGCGGAAGTTTTACAAAGTTCTCTCCACAAATACAGATGGAAAAATAGAGTTTGTGTCAACAGTGGAAGGTAGTTCCACAGCAACACTATGTCACCAGTGCACAGCAAAATAACACACTGCTTTAATGAGCGCTCCTTCTTCTTCCTTCTTACCTTTCGGCAGCATATGATTATCCCATCTATGGAACACAGTGGCATCCAGAGAAGAACGCATTCGAATGGTCGAGGCCCTACATTCCACATTCCCCATCTGCAGTCAAGACAACCTTCTACATGGCCGAGTTCTTCGTCAACGAAGGTACGAGCACATCGTTATTCCTGCTTTCTTATTTCTCAGTCAGTAGCTGTGAATACCGAGCAAAGTGCGATCTTGTTTTCTCTCCTTACAGCCAGGAAGAACTTTCACAGATTTGAATCCGAGGAGGGGGAGAGCAGAGCGCTGATATACAACTACAGTCCTGTTTACAAGGGGCCCAACAGTAGCTTTCAGCAAATATACTATTTCTGATGCGTGTTAGCAGAGTGCTTTTCCCATTCACCGGCTGATTGGCTGCTTTAATCGTGACTCGAGAATGTTTACAGATAATTTGACTTGTTTGATTTAGTATCCGCGGCTCTCCCCATCTGTTCAATCTGCAACTGAACAAAGTGCTAAACTGGAAAGAGAGGAAGATTTATCCATGCAGCATAAATATTGATGCAGTGGGGGATTTAGAACATGTCGAATCATGCTTTGTGGATGCTATGGCAGGGTCTTCCAATTGCACAATTAAATGCTCTTGCACATTTTAAGGCTCTTTGTTTTTTTCTTCTGAGAATTATCGCCAGACTCTAGAGTTCCCATCCACACAATGAGCAACTAGAGGAAGAATATTTGTCTCAAAGCGGAGTATAAGTCAGGCTTATGTTCGCTAGGTCACAGGAAACACAAAAATATTTGGAAATGTTGCAGTAAAGTGACAATTTTCAGTTTGCTCTGCTGCCCCCTAGTGGCCAAAAAAAAACCCAAAACAGCTTTAAAATTCACCCAAAAAAACATTCCAAAAAAACACCAAAGGCTGATAAAATATCTATTTTTTTATTCTAACATTTACCTTCATGCCACAATCTGCCATTAATCTCCGTCTACGCTTTGGATAACAAAGTTGAGCATCTTGGAAAAAGTCCTCAACCACTGGCAAGAAAGTTTGCTGTTGCCACTGGCGTCTATAAAGTCCACCTTCAGCTCGATTCAAGGACGGCAACAGGAGAACAGAAATGAATAGTCAAATGTAACTTCCAAAATGCTTTATGCACAAATAACACTCAGGTAATACTGCTTTTTTTTTTTTTTCGCTCTTTTTTTTGTTTGTTTTGTTTGTTTGTTTTAGAATAAAATGATATTTGAATAACATTTACACATCAAGCTGACGAGACTGGGATCTCAATCACAATACTACTGGAAATGTAATTTATGCAATCCAGTAAGGAACATTCAAGATGTCAAAAAATTACCATGTCGAACTGAGCTATCAGGGATAAGTGCTGCAAATTACCTCTGAACATGCACTGAAGCGTAAAACACAAATGGCCATTCGAGTAAAATCGAAAATAATAAATAAAAAGTAGAAAAATGATAAATTAAAATTGTGCCTCGAGAATTCATCGTTTGGGGGTGAAAACAGGTTTTTCTCCTTATATACAAATACTTTTCCGGGGTGTAACGCTAATCCTAATGGCTTCTCGCCTTCACACAACGTGTTCGCTGATTTAAGCTGGGAGAACGTGACACCAGACTTTTTAAGAATGAGTATTGCAGTTTCTGTACTGGTTATAGAGTTTCCTCATCTACCCTCCTCACTCTTACTATGAGCGGTGATACATGCAGATTCTGTACATTTTAGATTTAATGCCACTTAGCTTTTTTTTTTAGATTTGATTTGGGTTTTTCTGTGAAATTCAGACTTTCTCAGTCAATTTGCTGTTGAAATGTAATAATTTATGATCTGTTCCAAGCTAAGGGTTTAAGGCGAGACACTGCAGGGGAACAGTTGATTAGTTTTCTGAACTTTAAAGTTTGATTATGCAAATTATGTATTATTTAATTGAATATGCACCAGTTTTAATGAATTACATAAACGCTTAAATGTGCATTTTGGACATTTAATGGAAGCATAACATCCAAACAATGCCGTGTCTCGCCTTAAAACAATAGCTATTAATAGTTCCCAAGGCATCATGGGAAATATGCTCATGTTTTTTTTTTTGCCAAGCTCTAAAAACAGTGTTACCGCAGGAGACAGGTGGCTTATCAAGAAAAAACCTTTCTACGAGCCCCTCCAGGAAATGTTTGTGATATGTTCTGCAGCTGCCCTTACAGAGTACGCACTGTTGCATGCAGCATGTATGCAACTGGGACACGCTGCTTTGTCTGAATATTGTGACCGTCTTGCCCATATGCATGTCACGGTCTGTCGTGTGGAATGAGCTGTCATGTGCACGCTCAGCGGCGGAGACACCATGATGTATGTGATGCATCTTCTGCAGAGGATTGTGGGTCAGAATGGTCAGAGGACTGTAGAAGGCTTCAAGATGTAGGAGGATATTGTGGTACTTTTGTTGTCTCTGGCAGACTAAATGTAGTAGCATGGGTACTGGTTGGTTTGTTAGCATGCCAACAGTGAATGTCAAAGCCATTTTGAAGATAAATATCGAGCAGTAAACAACTATTTGCTATGTAAAGCTACAGTAGCGTCTTTGCCAGAGAATGAAGTTAAACTCTCTCTCTGTGTGTCGTAATTACAGCTTCTCTGTTCCATGTTCTGGTAGCTGGCACGCCCACAGATGGTACATGTGACACCCTCATTGTGAAAGTCAAAGAGCATTCAAAAGCAAAGTTATTCACCTAATTTATGTGCACTCCCTTCATTGTGAGCATCTCTGCTCACCTCTAGCCCGCTCCATTATGTTCTGCCATCTCTCCTCTGCTGGTTGTGACCATTTAATGCGTTATACAGTGCAAGCGTGGACTGATGGTCGTGGCTGGATTATTTTTTGTTGCCTCTCTGGTTGTAGCTGAAACCCAAAGGTTGAGGGATTGTGGCTGACGTGCCCATTTGTTTAGCAGGTGGTATCAATCTTCCTGTCTCACTCTTGGCAAAAAAAAAAAACCAAGCTGGCATATTTCCCAAAATGCCAAACTATTCAGTAAAAATCTGCTGTATTGTAGTTAATAAATGCAGTCCCGCAGCTGGAGGTTTTCTGACAAAAGTAAGGCACAGTGACTAAACCGAGTTAATGCTTTTTGAACACAGTTTGAGAAAAGCGGAGCGTCACAATAAAACCGTCTTGAAGAAAACCCCATGGCGCTTTTTTTTTTTTTTTTTTTTCTTTAAAACATTTTGCCAGTCTGAATTCGGTCAGCATCACTGAAACACATAAAATGAAATCACGAGATAAAACCAACGTCGGGGCAAACATGAATATCGAAAGGAAAAAACAAAACAAATATCTGTAAAAGCCGAGTGAATGTTTGTGTGCTATTTTACATACTGTAAGAACAATAGACACAACCACAGTCCAACATGAAAAGTTCTTCACAACTTTAAAAATAGTAACATTTCCTGTATCCGCACTATTCCAGACACCCATTATGAACACTGCCAGTCAGTGTTTTTTTCCATCGGGGGTCTGATTTTCATCAATATACAAGTTATGTGCTATAAGGTGTTCCGTCTCCTCACAGCTTCAAAGTCTGTGTGAGAGCTGATGCTTTCTCTCCACTGCTTTTGAGGAGCTGGTCCATCCCGCTGAAGGAGACTGCTTCCTGTCAGTATATTCCAAAACTTCATGTCAGGTCATCAGTCTTTGTTGGCTCTCTGGAGGGCCTTTTGGATTCCAACTCGGGGCTGAAGATGAAGAAACTGGGATGGATGTCGGGGTGGATCCGTCGTCTGCTGGAAAGGCAGTTTTCAGGTTCGGCGTTGGGAATGCGGTGAGTCGACCCGGAACAGAAACAGATGAGAGTTGCATATTGTGGACGCCAGTGTTGTGCTTGGGCGCACGGACAGGATGCAAGGTAGGTAAGATGACCGGATGGGCTGAGGCGGGGGGAGGTGGGGGAGGAATTCAGGGTAGAGGAGGAGCCCGACGAGGCCAAATCTAACCCTCGTCTTCTACTTCTTCTTCCAGAGCTTCCTCAAACACTCTCTCCGGTAGCCTGAAGCACTCCTCGAAGAAGTTCACCAGGGACTGGCTGAGGTGCTGCCTTGTGGCGTCGCTGTGGATGAAGTGGCCTTCATCTGGGTAGATCTGAGGCACAACGCAGAAGGTGAGAACATGAGCACGATGCACAAAATGTAATATTTATGGTTGCAATTCGGCAAAATCACCAGAAGAAGTTCAAGTATCAGAACACACAAGGAGATTTAAAGTAGAGACTGACCGATATGGGTTTTTTAGAGCCAGTGCTGATTACTTGAAATCAAGAACGGCTGATATTTTGAACTGATATGTATAAAATGTAATGTTTTAACAAGCAGGGAATCTGTCATTGATAACTAGACTTCTTCATTGATTATATAACTGATATGTAAAATAGAAACAGGAGTGATTAAATTCAGACGCTCTCCTCTGTTTATGTGGGATCCACTGATATTTGTCACCTTGTCTCCTGCCATTTTGTTTGCTGTTCTTCCACTTTTATTACCCATTAAGGTCCATCTTCTAAAGCAATATTAATTACTGTTTTCCTGACTCTCTTTCAGGTTAATCTGTAGCTGCCCTGCTAGCTGTTAGCGTCGCCGTAGCCACTGTGAGAGTAGCTACAAGTCGTATTCCTTGTTCGGTTCTTGTACTCTTTGCTTGAGAGACATTTCTGAGACCACAGAGTCACGACAGATCTGAAGTGGCGCATTTAATTTATCAATAATGTGTCAATAAAAAGAACAATACAGATAATCGGGAAAAATCCAAGTATCAGCCAGGCCAATAATCGGTTTAGTTTACTGTCATACACCAAGAAAGATTCCTTATGTCTTGCGAAACTTTAGGCTACCAGGACACCCCGGAGATTCTTCAGTCAGACAGTGTTTTCTCATTATCGTTTTGATTACTGAACAATGTGCCCGAAGCAACTGGATGCAAAAGGGAACTATTTATCTCGTGTGAGGCAGGAGCACAATCATGTTTTTGCGGTGCTTGCAAAATGAGTGATTGGAACCCAAAACTAAACTCAAAACAGGACGACATTGCAATTGTGATTTCAGTTGTGGTTCTTTTCAGATTTGAAGAATGTAACGTTACCAAACCTCGAGGCATCATGTTTTGTCCAAGCAACAGTCCAAAACTCCAAAAGGATTCAATGGTGAAATTATTAAAAAAACTGATTTATCGCGTTGATATGAAGCTATTAGCGGCTAGCAGAGACACCAGGTTAATGCGTGTGTGCACAGTGAGGTGTCTATTGGTCAGTAATGAGCTTTGATGAACATTCATCTGCACTACATTGTACCCTAAATGGATTAGTCCTGGTGTTAATGCAGGACGCCCAAGGAGGTCTCATAATCTCATTATATGGAATGAAGGCATTGTGAACAGCTAATCCTCTGCCTGCTGTGGGACCACCACTGGGATCACAAAGCTCCCAAAGGCTGTAAGAGAACTGAACCAGGAAAAGAAAGACAAGCAGAGAAATTGGATGAGCAGCAGTCTGCTAATGCAGAGTGAAAGCAAAGCAAAGCGTACCTGTAAGGTGTAGTTGGCCTTTTCACTGATGAGCTGGGCGATAAATTTGGCTGTATGCTGGAAATGGACTTTTTCTGCAGTAAAACAAAGACGCAAAAATATTAGTTGGTTCTCGTTTACGGATTCATCCATTTATTCCGACACAATTCTTAACCTACCGTCAGCTGTCGGATGGATAATAAGAAACTTCTTGTCCATGAATTGAGATGCTCTGTGCGCTAAATTTGCCGTCTGAAAAAAAAAAAAGGCACACGGGAGCAAATTAATACTTCAGTAATTATCACAATTGGAGTTTGAGTGTAAAAGAAATGCAAAAAAATCTTACTGTGTATGCCCTTGGATCAGGCTTGGGCAGTCCGAGGTATCTCTCAGAAAAAGCAGATGCTGGAAAGGAAATAAGGTTGCAGTTAGTATTTTATTTTGATATGACTCAGTGTTTCTAAGTCATTCAGGTGATAGTAACCTAAGTGCTTGGATGTCTTTTCTGGTTCTTGTAGATGGTTTCATCCAAGAGAGTTCCCTTATTCCAACTGGCTGGTTGGGAGTTCTTGGTATTAATTATCACCCCAAACTTAGTAAAAACTGAAGAGGAAGAGCCGCATAAATGGTGCCATCTCTTCTATTTAGATAGCACTTCCAGTTAAGCCCAGTCCTGTCCTGAAAGTAGTGTCCCTTATCCAAGAGATAAGTCTTGTCCCGAGAAGCTAACTCGATGGAGCGGCATTGGACGTCATATACAACCAGTTGGAGAAAATCCTAAATTCCTTGTACACTCCGACAACACAAGGAATGATAACATAGCTGGGCTTGGTGTTTCTTTTCCAGACGTCCTAGCGAACCACACAACGCCCATTTGGGGATAGCTACAGGTTCACAGTGTTCTCTTACTGCGTCTACACTACCTTTTTGTTTTCCTCTCCGTCTCTGGGGATTTTTTTTCCAGCCCAGCGGTGTAATGTTCTAATAACTCCCAGCTTGTGTTCCAGTGGGTGGTGGGAGTCAAACAGTCGATATTGCTCTGTGTGTGTGTGGGTTTCCTGTACGCTTCAGTGGGGCTTCCATCTTTCTCGGTTTTACAAAGCACAATCCAAAAAGTCAACTTGTTTTCCCCTGACATCCTCCCTCGTGAACTCGATGTTGCTATCCACCTAACTGGTTTGTACAGCGAAGGCTTCTGCTTTCCTGACTTTGCTGACAAGGTGTCGGGAATTTGGTTCGTGGCGTCAAGTGTTTCCAACCAGAGAGCTTCGGATGTCTGTATATGTGGATGGTGTGGCTTCTCCAGAGACAGATGATGACTTTTTGTTCCTTTTGGAGTTGTTGTCAGCCTTCTAGAACATTTTTCTGCTGTTGTAGGTAATACTGTAGCATGGTAATTGGTTTGGTAGCCATCCCAACTGGGCCTTTATTAAGGCAGTTAACATCTCTGGAAAAACACCTAAACACTAGTTGGGCAGTGTTGTACATGCAGTCCAATGCAGTAAGGAGTGCACAGACCTTTATATAGAGGAGACAAGTGCATGACTCAACACAGGCGATTCAGTTTCTTGGGCAAAGATTGAGCAGTCTACCGTTCACGCCTTAAGCTGTGTGAGTTGATAATAAATAGCGGGAACTGCAGAAGTCTTGCAAATGAGAGGTAAAAAAAAAAAAAGAAGCCCCGCTGCCCTCTGCTGAAGCACTTAGGATTTGCTTTGACATCAAAATCAAATGAAAATGTCCCATTAATACGAGGACTGATGCACCATTTCTGTCCCGTTCTGGCCATTTTTTAAAGGTTTTTCTTCCCCATTATTCAAATATATTCAGCCATCTACATATTCCTTAGTTTTCGAAGCAGTTGCAGACCGTCTTCATTTGCAATTCCAAACTTACACAGTGTCATGGCATGTCTCTCACCCCCTCTGGCAAAGCGAGAGAAATCAAATAGATGGGAAATCAGTCACACCGCAACGCCCAGCTCCTCCTTAATTTGCAGTTTCCTTACTCGGCGCGCCTACAGCTACGACGGCACCGTCTCTGTCTCTCTCCCGATACACCGCAAATTCTACATTTCACACATTTTATTCCTTTGGTAGCCGAGGTGAGGGCGGCGTAGTTAACTTTGTCTGGCGCCGCTAGGATTGGGTTCGAGCTGTATCTGCGCCATCACACAGATAAGACTCTTTTCTCTCCTCACACAGGGTACATACATGTGTAACACAGTCGGCGAAAGTAATCCTGGCTGCAGGGAGGAGGGGAGGAAGGTGCTAGATTTAGAATCTGTCTCTCTTTTTCCCTTTGAATTCGTTCTGACAGCGCTACCTGAGCTGGAATGATTATGCAGAGATACTGAATTTGTTTACTGCACAGCGTAGCCTGTAGCTTTTTAGCATTTGAGTGTACATATTTTTAAAGAAATCGCCGCAAACACAGCTTACCGTATAATTCGAAATCAGTGATGGGCGAGAGGACGGCGCCGCATTTTACGGGAGACTCCTCGCCGCTGACCAACAGGCTGGTCACATAGCCTCCGTACACCTGAGGGACGACAAATGCATGTTATCACAGAGCCAACAGGCTGCAGCGGAAAGAATAACCAGTTTTTTTTTGCAACCTGTTTGGTCCCTAGTTCCTATAATATATTAATTCTTTCAGGTACAGCACACATTGAGACTATTCTTACCTTCCCAAAAGCTCCAACTCTGGTTTTGTCAACATATGGCTCTTTTAGAATAAAGCTGTAAAAGATAAACATTGGTTCTGGTTAGGAGAACTCACAACAGCAACTGTAGCTAAAAGAGAAGTTGATGTCACACAGTGTTGTACCATGTGCTGTTACCTGTGTGCTTTTTGTTTTGTTTGCCTAGAAGTAGCTAAAATCAGTCAAATCTGATGAAAGATAAGGAATCCTGCTGTGCAATGCCAAGCAACAGCATTGATCCATACGATGCAGCAGCAGCCCAAGCAGAGATTACAGACCCTGATGCATTACCTCCACTGACATCCCTAGTTTTAAGACTGACTTCATGCACTTTGCGTGAGTTTATAAGTTACAAATCCCCGGGTCCTGAACAGCTTCGCGGTGGCTGATCTGCTGACTCACAAGCTGGCGAACGGTGGGAGTGAAATCACACTTGGAAAAACACAGCGGCACTCCTTATTAAGCCACAGAACTTTCAGAAGTATTCGGCAAATTTAATTATCGAGTCATACTCGGTGGGTTCGACAAGTCATGAGCTTCCAGGGATTTGTAACTTTAAACTTGTGCAAATTGTGTGCACTCACGCCCAAAACGAGACGTCTTTGGGATGGCGCATCACATGGAGCTATGATGTTTATGTTAGTTTGCATGGTGATCTAACTTCTCAGCTACCATCTCTTTTCTTTCCGACTTCTCCATAAGATGCGACCGATTTAAACAGTTCTTAATAAGGCGGAATGATTTAGGGAAAATATCTAATGGCTATTTTTCTGACAGATATTTTGCTTGAAATTTGAATTGCGAAACCATTTCTTAAAGTCGAGCTTCAGCTCAGTGTTCGCCAAAAAGCAAATTTAAAATATATGACTAAGCATTACACAAGGAGTATGGCATGAATTAGTAAAACCATTGACACAGTTTGAACTCTGGCTCAAGATGTGGCTAATAAACCCCAGCGTGTATGACTGAAAGTAAATTGAACTACATTACATCTGAGCTCACATGATTTACTCTTAGTCAAACTAAAGGTAAGCAGGTAAGCTCACATTCTTGAACCAACGGGCAACATAGCATCATGTTAGCTTTACATTTTCTGTACACAAAAATGTTTTTATCAGCTGTTTACGAGGAACTTTCATCATACTATTGAAGTGATTCACAAGGAAGGAAACTGATCTGATGGCACCACTCGTTGTAGTTTAATTATTTATGCAGTAATCCCTGATATGAATTCTCCCAAACCAGCTACTCGACATGTGTGAGCAAAAGGAGAGAAGGGTGAGAAAGGGTGTTTGTACGACACATTCTGATTTGTTTCATAGAAATTTAAATGTTAAAATGAGAAATTAATGTGCAAATAAGCCAATTTAGATCAAATTTTTTTGTCAATATTTGTGGCTCCATGTAAGCACAGATACAGTTTCATGACACACACGTCTAAACCTGTATTTAATGTCCGGTTTTCCAGGAAGACTTTTCCACTTACTTGAGCGCCTCCTTCTGGTCCTGCTCCTCGTACACTCCCAGCCTCTTCTGGATGCGGTGCAGCAGGTTGGTGCCCTGGAAGCCGCTGCCTCGCCCGTCGCAGCGCACCACGATGGCGCCGAAGCTGCTCACAAGAACCGTGGCCCAGTCCATGTGGAACTTCTCCGACACCATCTGGCCACCAGGTGTCCCGTCGCTGCACCACAGACAACCAGATCAGCACAATTAATGCTGTGAGGCACATTTTTAAAAAAAAAACTAACAGGATATGAGTTGGTGTCTGTGTAGATGCCTGAATACATAACATTATCCTCTCATTTACCAGAAACTAGTGCACAGGGGAAATACAGGAAAGCTTAACACAGAGCAAACATTTAAAATCAATGAGACTTTTTGCAGATATTCTACATTTGCACTCAGATATAAATTAGATTCAAACTACGAGGAGCTTAAACTGAAAGCGACAAGAGGATGAAGGAAGAGTCTCAATAAAACTTTAAGGTGGGAACTTCCTCCACCTAAGAGTAATGTGGGTTTACACAAAATGATGTTAGCATTTTTTTCAGAAACATGCCAGCAGGGGCACCGTTCTCCAAAGCCTCGGTTTGAGCTGCAAAGCAAAGCAGTCTGAGGCCCGAGGATAGAAATGCTAATGAAAGAACGGGGTGGAGAGGAGGTTAAGTTTCCCTGTTCCCAGTGTAATTATTATCCAGCTGGAGTAGAGGACAAAGCAGCGGCGCTCTGAGTGAGATTAATATGGCTGATTAAAACTCTGCTCAGGAAGTTTCCATTGATAAGGATGGACATGTCCTCTTCTAACTCGGGAGTGAAGTGTGGACATGAGTCAGCAGCGCTAATGGACACAAACTTCTTTTTTTTCTCTTGTCGGTGCGAAGCGGCGCGCTGATACATACACAAGCAGGAGCAGCGGGTAGTGGGCCGAGTCCGCGAAGCCGGCGGGTTTCAGGATTTGCAGGGACAAGGCTGTAACGCAGAGACACAACACTGTTAGTGCACAATAAATTCACTTAGTCCTCTTTAACGATAGTATATTGTGAACTCTATTAGCTGTTATTATCATGAACAAGGTGGCATAAGGTGTCACAAGTTAAAAAGTAAACACTAACATGCCTTGGTGCCATTTAACTGCTACAGATGGGTGACAAATTAAAGGAGAAGGTGTGTTAATAAGGTGTTTTGCCACCTTGTGCCACTAGAACAGCTTCACTGCTCCTTGGCATCGATCCCTCAAATCTCTGGACATCTACTGGAGTTAGGAACTCGATTCTTCCCAAAAATATTCCCTCATTTGATGTTTTGATGATGGTGGAGGACATCATGTCCAAAATCTCCCCTTTGTGTTGAATTTTGGTTCAGATTTGACGACCGCAAAGGGATCTGGATGGAAATGTTTCACCACTCAGAACAGCTTGTGACCCTTTTGCCATCTTAGGGGCAAAAATGCCCCTGAAAGCCCAACACAGACACCAGATCCCCTCGCTGTAAGGTCAAAGGCTTCAGGTTTTTTCCTTGAATTTGTCACCCGTCTGTTTATAGCATTATTTGCAATGTAAAAAAAGA
Organism: Stegastes partitus; assembly: GCF_000690725.1. Classification (NCBI taxonomy): domain Eukaryota; kingdom Metazoa; phylum Chordata; class Actinopteri; family Pomacentridae; genus Stegastes; species Stegastes partitus. The sequence continues at coordinate 1,378 of NW_007578556.1, read as the reverse complement.
ATCCAACAACAATAATCAGTTGCTGCTAAAAATAAGACCTTTGACAAATTGTAGAAAAGTATGAGCATCTCTTAAGTATGATCGAGTTAAGAATACACACTAAACATGCTACTGTAGAGCCAAAATCTAATAGACTGTCCTCTTGTGCATTTGCTCTGTATGCAGCCATCTAGTGTCTTTATAAGTTCATCTTCAAGTGCCTCATAACAAGTTCTTGCACAGCGGCTGAGTGTTTGTCCGAGTGAGGAGACGTACTGTAGTCGTCCATGTTGATCTCCTTGTACTCCACTGTGGGCATCTGCATGGAGTCCAGAGTCTGCTGCAGGTTCTCGTTGCTCTCCAGCTTATACACCTCTGCAATACCTGAGGACAGCAAATCAGGAGACCAGTGAGATTACGGTTTATAGAACTTAAACTATTATTAATATTTAAGCAGGAGGTCCCTTTTTAAACCTATAGGGTAAATCCAGGTTGTGATTATAATAGCTGGCATCAAATATATGTTACAGCAAATCAGAAAACCTATTGGCTTATTTTTATTTCCATGTGATTGAATGGAAATGTTACATTTGTCAGAGACAGTAATATGTAAATAGACTGAATGTGATATTATGTACTGAGGCTGTATTGATCGAGCGTTTATTTTAAATTCATGATCCCAAGACATCAATTTAGTCAGTTTGATAGTGAAAATGTTCTCGTGGTTAAACTATGCCTCAAACTATGAGCAGCGACTCCAACTAATGCAAACCAAAGAACTGCAGCTGAAACCGTGACCTAGATTCTCTCTTAAGACAAACTTCTTTTTTTTTTTCCTTCCTCGAGAGCTTCGTCCTGAAAAGAGAAGCAGCCTGCACTTAATTCAGCAGCTGCAGCTGGTTTGTCCGACACCAGCTTATCACCGGCTCGGCTGCCGAAGTCAAAGAGGCTGCGGCAAACGCCGCACGCCGGGAGAGGTTTGTGCGAAAACGGCCAAAAGGCGGCATCCAGGAGGGAATTGAAACAAAAAGGCTGCAACAGCTGCTCGTGCCCGCGAGTTTAGATAAAACTGGGCAGGCTGCTGGTTGGGGAAACTTCAATTAAAACTTCTGAAAGGAAGGAGAAGAATAGAGGAGGCTCCGTCTGGACTGCAGACTGGAGCTGAGCGCCGTAATCAGTGTGTTTCTGTACACGTGGACTCTGTTCTCTGGTATGACCTTGTTGCTATCAGCGCTCACGTAGAAAGACAAACTAGACGGACTGCCGGTATTGTATGGTGTAGACATTCATGTTCCATTAACCTTTTATACAGAATATACTATGAATTTATTATGAATATTCTGTACATTTACAAACTCTGTGCAATGTACGTTTTTCTATATATACTAGAATCTGTGCA
>NW_007578555.1:388182-393452 GCF_000690725.1 Stegastes partitus | reverse complement strand
CTCTAGTCATCCTGAGAGCTGGTCTGGACTCTGATCCTGGATCCACCTGAACCAACCACAGTTTGAGATGAAACACCACCAGCATCAGAGCACATGAGTCAGCACCTAGTCTGACTCCAGAACCGAGCCTGCAGGACTGTCTGGGTCCTCTGATGCAGAACCACGCTGATCCCATGAAGCAGCTGAACATAAACACTAGTTTGTCTCCGTGTTTGTTTACTAGCAGGTCTGACTGTTAGCTGAGTTAGCCTGCTGCTAGTTAACTTTAACCCCACAAACCAGGCTAGTTAACTCCAGGCTCAGTCAGAACCTGCTAACTTTAACCAGCAGAACTTCTTTATCGGGGAAGGCTGCGGTGCTAGGAGACAGCCGGAGGCGGGCTAGCCTGTTAGCTTAGCATTAGCAGGTAAAAGCGCCTCCTCTGCACACAAACCGATGCACGAGGCGCAGAAAACACACAACGAGGCGTCGAGCGGAGCTTCTGTCACACTCACACCGGCCGGTGACAGCCAGCCTCCCCACAGAACCACAACTCACCGCTCGCTGCTCTCCATCCCGGCGGCTCGCACACACACAGCTAGCCTGCTAATGCTACCGGCTAGCTACAATGGAGAGGTCGCGTTTGGTTACCGGGGCAGTCGGGGTGGGCGGTGTTAATCAGAGCTCTAGGATTCTGTGAGGGCCCCGCCCACCCAGAGTGTGCGGGTGTACAGTGCGAGCGGCCGGCTGAGCCCCATGATGCTGACAGACTGAAGCGTCTCAGCGCGTGAAGTCAGAAACACAAAACAAACGCACACCGCTGCATGATTAACACAATTAAACTACGTCATTGTTTAAGCACAAACTCAACAGACCTACAAAACATTGCACTTGGACTTCACTAAGACTGATTGTAATTATTTAGTTAGTTAGTTAACTAACCAAATGTAAACGTTTCGTCCTGTTTGTTTAAACGGGACTCCAAACTTCAGGACGTTTGACATGTTTCCAGTCGGTTCCTCCTTCAAACCAGTAACTTCTGTTTTTAGGGCAAAAAGTGTTAAAATAATGTTTTTTTCAGCATTTCAGCAGCACCAGCGCCCTCCATCCAGTCCCTCTGGTGATGCAGGACTTCAAATATTTCACATTGCTTCATATTAATATTTCATATTATTGATGTACAAAGTGTGCAGATAGTTTTAAAATGTTTTTCTTTGTGCCTATTTTGATGTGATTCAGATTGAGCTGTGGGTTTAGTGGAAGCAGATAAAACCTGCTCTGGACAGGTCTGGGACCAGGTGACACAGTGAACTGAACTGGACTCAGACGTTTCTTTAATAAAGTTTCATCACAGAGAGTTTCAGACCACCACACACATGTTTATGTGTTTCCTCCGTTCTCTGGTTCTTTTCTTCATCCTGTTCATTGTCTGTATTCCATTTAATAAATGATGTGCACTTTTGTCTTTTTGAAATGACTCTGATGCTTTGTCATCATTGTTCACCTGATTTCTTGCCAATCCAGCCTGTAGGAGTGAAACATAAAAATATAAAGCAGGCTGGTGCTGCTGACGGCTGTCCTGGTTAATACAGCAGCAAAGGGACCTTATTAGTGAGGCTTTGAAAACATTATATAAATAGTAAATCTGACAGATCTTAAATGGAAAAAAAAACTTCACCTGTAAAGTCAATCAATTCACCTTGAAATGTAAAATCAAGGTTATCAAAATCAGAAATACTTTATTGATCCTTCAGGGGGAATTGCTTTCAGTTACAGATGCTCCCAATCAAACGTCTTAAAAGAAGTAGGAAAGTAAAAACATATAATAAATAAAATGTAAAGTACTAATATGAAAATAAAATAAAATAACACAACAATAAACATACATTCTGCTGTTGTAGGTGTACATACAATAATAATAATAATAATAGTATTAATAATAGTATTACCATTTGGATCATATTAACCACATGATTAAGGAATCAGTATTTTTAAATATATTTTCGATCACATCAAGTAAAAGCTTTGATCTGTACCTTTACACTAAAATCTTACTATATATATTCAATAGATCCTGTTTTTGTTTCACATATAAATTCTATCTTTTATTGTTGTGCATTTCATAAATGATTTATTTTTTTAAAGGGAGAACTTCCATCCAGCTGCAGATGTATTCTCTCTTTGCCAGAGGAGCAGATCTGATGAATCACAGCCACCTGCTGCTACTTCAGTTGGTTCAGTAACGAGCCACTTGCACGAGAGTTTGTGCAAAAGCTCAGAAACATGGTGTGACAGCGTTTGGAGGAAAGAACGGAGCATCTGTTCTGCGTTTAGGACTTCTGAGCTCAGCGCTGAAAGGAGGAGACGCTCTTCTGTTTGTCTTTCACATTCTGGTTTGTTGAACTGATCACACTTAATGTGGGACGGCTCTGCGGTCTGACACATGCTGGCGTCTCTGTTCCACACATTCCACGTCCACAGCTCTTTGTTTGGAAGGTTCTGAAGCAGAAAACATGAACATAAAAACATGCAGACGCTGCTGCTGACCACTGATACGAGTTCTCCCTGTGAGGAAACACACATTAGTCTGACGTCTAACCGCTTTGCACTGAATGAAGCTGTGAACTCAGGCGTGTTTTTAAGGAGAGCTGCAGAAAGACTGTCAGCAGCCACAGCGACTGTTGGACGGATGTGGAGGAAGGTAAAGGTTTGACAGTGACACCTAAAGGTCATCATTAACATCACTACCTCGGTGTCTGGCTGGTTTCCTCTTCTGTTTAGTCATTTCCAGTCACAACAAACCTGTCGGCCAAATAAAAAATCACTAGAAAGCTTTAGTTTCTCATCGCCAGAGTTTAGCTGTATTTAATGCAGCAGCTTCCAAACGTTTGTCCTCGTTGATCCTGTGACTCTCCATCGCTGGCTTTAGTCTTATTGTGGACATTAGTTTGGATTCATTTAAGTGAATTTCTTCCTCTGACGGGTTCATTTGCATGTCTTTAGATGCTTTAAGAGCTCAAGCATCCTGTGTTTCATAAACACAAGAGAACAACCCAAAACACACACATTCATCTGTGTAACTAAAGTGTCTCCCAGTGTTTCAGCTGATCCTTTGAGATCTAGTTCAGAATTCATCCTCAGAGTCTCTGACTTAACGTCTCGCTGTATTTACTCACTTATTTGTCATTTTTCAGTCAGAAACTAAATATTTATCAATGAAAAAGTCACCATGAGTCTAGATGATCAGTGCTAAGAGAAAAATCCAAAACACACACCTTTTAGTGTAACTCTGGAGTTTTTATGGGATTCTGTTCAAACCCTCAGAACATGAACCACTGATGCTGTAAAAACTGTTGTTAAAATTCATCTCGAACATCGTGTCTTCTTGTGTTTCATCTGCAGCCAGAAGAAACCTGCTGGTCTCATAACAAACATCACTATGAATCTAAACCTTGGCATGAACATGGTCATCGTAGGGGTTTAACTGTAGTCTCTGATGTGGTATCCATAGTTTTGGTGCCCAAAAGTACCAGAATCCTTAAGATTCTTTACGGGTTCCCGACACTCCGGATACAAACCTCTGGCGCTACAGAGAGGCCACTTTCTACAAACGTAAAAAATAAACGTAGAAATGTTAACGATCAATCTGAACTATTTCTAGCACAATGTCTTCTTGTGTTTTGTCTTTTGTTGATGTCATTGCTGCTGACGTAACGGCTTCCTGTAGATCGAACTGATCTCTGGTCTGTGGATAACTCAGAGCTGAACTGTGTTTGGTTGTTTCTGTCGTCGTATACTTACAGACGCTGCTGGTAGACGACTCTGTGCACGAAATTTCAGTTCAAACAGTTAAGACGGGGTCGTACAGACTGACTCAGTTGCGGCTCGATGGGTTTTGGTTTCGTGACCCCGTCTGCAGAGTCTGAGCAGGTCTGTGGTGTCCATCACTCCTCGGTCTGCTCCTCCTCCTGGTACGCCGTGACGGAGGTGGAGCTGTACGGGTCCAACACCATCTGAGCACAGCGGACGATGGTCACCAACAAGAAGAAGCAGAGCAGGAAGAAGAAGAAGAGGGCGAACCCCAGATCCACGTCCACGTCCAGCCTGGCCGCGGGGACGGTCGGAGAGTCCATGATGGCAAATCCAACTTCCTGCTCCGGCGCCCTCCGATTCTGCTCGTTAGTCCAACCAGTGTTTATCTTTGGCTGTTTTCACTCTGTTTTTCTGTCTCCGTCTAGCTTTCCTCCCAGCATTGACACCTTCTGTCCTCCTCCCAAAGATCAGATGGACCGGTGGACACTCAGAGCCCCATTTGGCACCTGTGTCCTCCATGAAAACTTAATGAGGAGTTTGGTAACGATCAGGCCGTTCCTGAGATTAGAACACCCGGGCATCTCTTCAGGAGACCAGGCCTGCACGGGAGACGACACCTCCACAGGAGTCACAGGATCTGCGGTCTGTTCAGCAACAAGCCACGAAGGCCCGGACGAACCCGAGGCACAAAGTGAACATGGTGTTCGAGGTCCGGATCGCTTCAAGGCCTGGAAACGGCGGAAAAACACGAGCAAGGAACGGTCAAGACTTAGAAAAAAAAAAAGAACGGGTTGAGGAGGAGAAAGAGGATATGACGCCTCGGTGGCAATCCACTTGAGAGGAGTGGAAACTGATCCTAACAAAAAAAAATGCAGATTGCTTGTATTCTGATGCCACCGACAGACACGCGCTCAAGTAAAGTGACTCCATGCAAACAACAGCAGATCTGGATTTAAATAAGAAAAAAAAAAGTGGAAATGACACCAGAAAAACTCGCTTTACAGCAGACACCAAACTGCAACCTGAACGGGGCTCAGTGGACACAGTAAACCCACTTGTAGCATTAATCCCATCCGTTTTCACCCCCAGGCCGCCAAACAGAGGCGGAAGGACGAAGGTGGAAACTGATCCCAGGAGACGACGGCAGATCTCAGAGTCTTCGCCGAAGCACAGAAAGAGGAAAGAAAGCAGATACAGGCCGATCAAAGCTAAGCTGCTGGCTTCTGTTTCTCCACCAGATAAGAACATAAAACTGTTTGGAGGAAGTGAACACATGCGTGGATGTAACTAAAACAGCCATGACTCTTGCATGAGTGTGATCGGCGGTGTGCACCACTGAACCATGAACAACGCTGGATGTATGGTGTCTGAAGTGTTCGCCTCCCTGACAAGCGCTCTCCTTTTATTGCTTTTAAACACTGAATCTGGGCGATTTAATTTGACTTTTTGACACCAATTAACACAAATAAAGACACTTT
>NW_007578555.1:383465-387329 GCF_000690725.1 Stegastes partitus | reverse complement strand
CACCTGGATGGTTTGAAGACAACAAGGTGAAGTTCTGGAGGCCCAGTCAGAGTCCAGACCTCAGTCCAACCTGACAGAGTCTGAACAGTTTCATCAGAGGAATGAGGTGAAATCAGAGTCCAACTCCTTCATTTCTGACAATATAACAATTTAATACAAAAACCAAACATCTTTCTCTCGATTAAAATTTCATATACAGTATATTTATATATTTGTGTTTCTATGAGTGAAAAAAACCTGGATACAGAGCAACCAGAGAGGTTTTCAGCAACAACAAAGACAACACCGAGACAAGCATCCTGTGGAAAACTGGACAATTATCTACATGGGTTTACAAACAATTACATCATCTGCCATCACAAACATGTGACTGTTACACAGACAGTGAAAGCTGGAACAACAGGGCTCAACTTTAAATTTCACACATTAAAAATAAAACTGTAGAAGCACTACCCTTAATCCCATGACGCTGTTCTATCATGAAAACTCACCCACGACAGACTTTCTTGGCAAAGACTCGGTCCTAGTCCAAACCGTCACAAACAAGAGGACGAACACTGAAAACAAAACGACTTTTGGACATTCTCACTGCAGATCGCATCGCTTCTCGCTCTGCTGATTCCATTTTAATCCTGAATACCCTGATCAAACCGTTAAGAAAACACCAATCAGGAGAGGGCGACGAAGAGGTCGAGAGATTATCAAACAATAAAATACTTTCAATCAAACGTTACTACCATGGTTCACCAGTTTAAAATAACATTAATCAAGGAGTACATTTATAAAGAATGGCTTCAGAAGTACATGATTCCTGCCTGGTAGGTATTGCTGTGAGTGACTCCTGGTACAAAACGAGTACAAAAAGTCTGCAGTTACAGGGTTACGAGGAAGAACAACCCAAGAGTTGTAGTTACTGATGACACCGTATGCATTAAGCACACACGCATGCATACCGCATATAAGTAGGCAAAGAAAAGAGACTGTTTGTATCTGCACCTTGACAACGTCGTGTGGAGATGAATGCATCGTTCACAGAAGAAGACGACTTCAAATAAAAGTTTACAGGTGAGGCCGCTGATCTACGTCGTAGACAGAAACCGGCACGACGTGGAAGCGCTCCAGGAAGCAGCGCGCTCATGCAGAGGCATGCTGTGGGCTCAGAGTGACGCTCGACAGCTGAGACTTAAAATCACCAAAGCTGTAAATCCCTGCAAATTTCCCAAGAGTTTAAATCAACATCTGGAGTGATTTGTCTGCATGCTAAAGGGTACAACTGCAACACACACTCTGCACCAATGCCTGAGAAGAACTGAATAAAGGCCTTCGTGTGTGTGTGTGTGTGTGTGTTCACGTGTGTGTACAGAGTGTCACTGTGCAGTCTATTCAAGTGTGGCTGTGTGATTGTGCGTCTTTTATATATTTCTATATATATGTATATACTGTATAGGACATATCTACAACGTGGGTTGTGGAGCTTTGGGCAGTGCTAGCTAGAGATTTGTCTTACAATGGCTGGAATATTGTTAAAATAATAAATCTTTTAGTCAGTAGCAAATACTTGATTTTCCTCTGCGATCGGTGTACCTGCAGCCAGGTACGTCCCTCCGTCTGGGACTGGCTTGCAGCTGTGCAATCTGAGCCATGCAAAGCAAAGGAGAGTGCTACTGTCAGGAGCAGGAAGAACAGAGGAGCAGGAGAAGAGCTAAACATCAGGAAACGGCGAGGAGCGACGTCAGCGGACAGATCCGGCGAGCGGGTCACTCGTTGAATGGCGGGTACAGGGGGATCTCGAAGTCATCGCTGTTGAAGTTGGCGGGCTGGTCCAGCATCGACAGCACGTCCTGGATCAGATCAGAGAGACAAACGTTTCATTTAGGAGGCAAACTATGAGTACAACAGGAGCGAGGCCCAATCACAACGTCCCAGCGTGTTGCTGCTCCGTTTAGGGCTTTTCCACAGAAAACCAAAGAAGAACGAGCATTTTGAGCCGTTTCAGCAACTTTCTGGGAGCTTGCATTTCTGCAGACTTCACCCTGAGGGAATCAGCCGCAGGAAGAAAAGGCAGAAGCAGGAAAATAAGCCAACATATAAACACACAACTCTCTGGTGGTTCAAATCCAGAACTGAGACACTGTTTTCTGTCCTATGAAGGCATGATGATGAACTTAAAGCAAACACTCGGCAGAACAAAGGACACTAAAAACTTGTTGGCATCAATACTTTAAACCAATGCACGCTTTTAAAAAATGCTGTAATTCCTTGGAACAAGTGTGTTTGGTCCATGTAGCATCTGCGTCTGGATGGTGAACTGCAGACAGCGCTGCGTCTTAGAAAACAGTTGCAGTGGAAAAGTGTTTAGCTTTAGCTGTGATCTACAGTCTTCACTGAGGTATCAGACCTCCTCCAGTGTCAGCCTGAGACCACAGCTGGTCATCACCTCCATCCCCTCCTATGTGTGTGTGTGATGCTAACACACCAGCATGGAGGAGATCTTTAACCACAATCATGTTATTAATGCTGAAATATCATCATTATGGTTCTCCAGCAATTTTCTAATTGACTGTTTTACCAGAAAATGAAATGAAAACATATGAAAGCACTTTGTTCTTATTTCTGGACTCAGATGAAGTCAGATTCTAGTGATTTACTGTCATTCCTGAACAGAAACAGTGTTAGTGGCTGAATGTGATGCTTGATTCATGTGTGACTCCTCAGAGAAGCCCAGGGGCTCCCATCTGGAGAGAAGAAGGTGAATCCAGCTTCAACTCCTCATTCCTGATCAAAATGCTGACACGTGGAGAGCTGAGAGGTGTTCAAGCTCCTCATGATGCTGGATGGTCTGTATACATACAGTGCTTAATAAGTTATACTCATGTGCTTGTTAAGCCCTCAGTGCACCGTGTTTCTGCTGTCTCGGTGTTTATAAGTTCTGTCTGAAACACAACCAGCTAGTTGAACTCACAGGAAACATGTCCTGCTGGTTGCCCTGAGCGTGAGGGTGCTGCTCGGCGTTGCTCTGTGAGTGCTGCTGGCCCTGCCACTGGGGCCACACGGCCTCCGCTGCTCGAGGAGGGAACTGAGCTCCGGACTGGGATCCATCTGGGACAGAACACAGACCAGTCAGGGTTTGTACCAGCACGACTCTCAGACTCACACATGGAGGACACAACCCACCGTAACCGTTGATGTTGTTGCTGACACGAGAGTTGATCTGGGGGTAGTTGGCCCCGTTGGTCTGGGCAGGAGCAGCACCTGTAGGCATCTGGCCAAAGGTGTTGGTGGAGCCGGCGCTGTATCCTCCCATTGGAGTGAACGGTGGAGACATGGTCTTGGCTGCCTGAGGAGCCACCTGCTGCTGGGAACAGACAGAGAAGATGCATTTACTGACTTATTTATTTAATGAGCGGGTAGAGAGTCAAACATCTGATCCATGCAGTCCTGAAACAATCAGGTAATTCCAGACTTTATTTATCAAAGGTCTTCTGGAATTATTGTTGTAGTTATATTTGTCCAGATCTCTGCTGAGCTCCTCAGACTTTACCTCTGAGTCTAATGAGTGGATCAGATGGTTCTGTTGAAACTGGATCAGAGGAGTCAGCAGCTGGAGTCAACCAGAACCACTCAGGAGACGTCAGGAGGCCATGAAAGTAAAACTGATCATTCTAGTTTGCTGTATGTATATTTATGACCCCACAGGTTTTGTCCTACTTCCAGGTGACCTGTAATGAATCTATGAAGAACCAAAACGCTGCTTGTTCTTTTGCGGTGTGTTATATTTATTACTGCATCACAGTACATTCAGAGTTACAGGAGTCACTGGTCACCTACAACCACCCTGATGTCCAGGGTCTGTACCAGTCTACC
>NW_007578555.1:378218-380814 GCF_000690725.1 Stegastes partitus | reverse complement strand
CAGCTTTGTGGCTTTAGGCTCAGCACAGCTGCCAACACATGAATCCGACTCCTCCGTAGAGCCCTCAAGATGCTGAATAAAATCTACAGGCGCCAACAAGTTAATCCTTGTTTATACAGAACAATCGCTGCAGTTACTGGCTGAAACTAATCATCTGAAACAGCTGCAAGGAATCTGGTAAATGTGTCTCCATGCAGCAGAAAAGAAAACAAAGAACAGATCTCATAGTGGCTGAGATGAAGCTGCTCAGAGGTTAAAGATCGGCTGTAACCTGTGAAACCTCTCCTACCTGTACGCATCGCTGGAGCGGCCGGCGGGGAAGTTGTTGGCCGAGGCGTAGATCTGAGTGGATGGAGTCGAGGTGGAGGGGATGCCCTTGGTCTGATCTGGGCCTTGGAACAGGGACGGATACAGTTCTGGCTTGTCGATGCTCTTGCTGTGGTCCGGTCCGGCGGCTGTTACGGGCTGCACCGGCATCTGAGGACCAACAAAGCCGTCATGATCAAACCTCAGAACAAGCAGCAGAGACGAGATCCTCTTCCAGGAAGGACAAAGTCAGTAATTACAGAAACACACGACTGAGGCTGCAAATAACTATTATTTTAATTGTCTATTAAACGGTCGATTACTTTCTGTATTGATCGATCTGTAGTTTGGTCGATACGCTGTCAGAGAAGCCCAAGACGACATTGAGTCTACTGTCACAGAGGAGGAAAGACACCGGAAAGTATTTGAGGAGCTGCATTCAAACAATTTACTCTGTTTTTATTTTTTTAAAAAGTACTCAACCTGATGAACTGATGATAGCTGATGGTTTGTTTAAAGGCTTGGTAGGACGAGGATAACAACGATAAAATATTAAATAAAGCGGAGTTCTGCCGGTCCAGAGGGCTGGAGCTGAACGTTCAGCTGCTCTTTAACCACGGCTGGCGCCGGTCCACAGCAGCTGCAGCTCCACCAACCAACAGTGAAGCAGCTTTTATCGGCTCCCTGTCGGCTTCTCACTGCTCGCGGTGATTAAGTGGCTGTGTAATGTGAGATATGGTTTTCTTCTGCCATCAGCTCAGTGCCAGCAGAGAGTCCTCTTCTACCGGCTGTCTGAGGCCAACGCGTTGCTCACAGAACATTCAGGGAACCTAAAGGAGGACGTTCTCCTCGTTCACTCATTTGGANAGTGGGTGGGGCTTATATTCAGAGGGGCTCTATAGTCCAGACACTACAGCATGGAAACTCTAGTAACTGAGACAGACACAGATTTATCAGTAAACAAACTGGGACCATGACTCCTGCTGTGCTGGTTTACCTGGTTATTAAACTGCGGTCTGGCTCCGGCCCCGGTCCCGGGCCATCCTCCTGCCGGCCCTCCATGCAGGGGGCTGCTGGTGCTGGAGGGGGGAACCGACTGCGGGGGTCCGTTTTGACGAGACATCTGAGCCAACATCTGCCCTGCTGAGTGGGTGGGCTGGGCCATCTGTGGCGTCATGCTGACTGGCCTGTGGAGAGTCACAGCTCCGTTACCTCCCTGATACCGGGCCAAAGCAGAACCCCATGTGGTGCTAAATCTACTAACACGAGAGGATGTCCTGCACGAAGAGCAGCATGAATCCAGAGTTTAGTTCCATCAAAAGGCATCGCTACGTGAAACCAACAGGGTGAATTCTGAAGGGGTTCAACATTCACGAGGCAGCATCTGAACCCACTTAAAGCCTTTTGTTCTGTTCTGTCCTTCGTGTGGCAGATTCACGACTGCTGCTGCACATTTGTCACGATTACACAGAAACCCATCTGAAAACCAACCAGCTGGTAAATTACAAAAATGTGAGTTTCTTCATTCCAACTACAGCAGAGTTTACAGCAGTTAATAATCCCGTCATCTCCGTCACTGATAAAATCACCACACTGATAAAAGCAACACACCCAGACTCTGTCAGAGGGATGTAGCATGAAGCTAGTGACACATCCAGCTCTTTATGCTAGCTGGCTCGACCAAACCTAAAACTACAAACAGAACTCAATGGTATCACAGCTAACAGGTATCAGGTCATCAGCTTTCTTTATTACAGGTTTTCTTTATCCGTCTCTGAAGTTTCATGTCACTTTTTCCCTCATAAATTCTACCAACTGTGTGCCGTCTAGTTCAGTAAAGAGGAACAGGTTGTTATTATGGAAAGCTGAAGAATCTAAAGATGCATTACGGCATAAAGCCACACTGGTAATGCTGAGAATGTGAATATTTGAGCACTGTGCACATTAGAGCTCCACAACTTTAAACTTCACACACGTCACTACACATTTAGGTCTGACGTTGTCCCGTCATGAAGGAGACGTGGAGGCGACTTCAGTTTGTGGACAAATTAAAGTGAAATGAATGTTACTCACTCAATATTCATCTTTAAAAATGACCAAACGACTATTGTAGTAGTAGCAGCAGTCGCAGTATAAAACGGACCTGTCAGCTAAAAAGGACCAAAACATATAAACATACATGAACTGAATGCATGTTCTAGTGATGCAAATCATTTATGCTGCTGTAACGTCACAGTTTAGGTTCTTAACAGCTGATTTAAATCCTAAACTTGGACCAGAAGCTCCTCCA
>NW_007578555.1:369706-376352 GCF_000690725.1 Stegastes partitus | reverse complement strand
ATCTATTTTTAAATAAAATCGCAATTTGAAACTATGCAATTAGTATATCACAAAAGGCTGCAAAAGAAAATACACTGAGCTGCATGTCAGACCGACGCTTTATTCTTATTTTTATTATTGTTATTTATCTCGTGATCTTGAATGCAGAATGCTCTGCTGGTTCCATGCCTTCATATGTCCTATATTGTTATTTATTTTATTTTTTTAATTTGACTGAGTGACAACTTTGTGATAATTGTTCCGAGATGGAATTAAAAAAGGAAATGAACACACATTTGAATCAGTTTATGCTCTTACATTTGCATGAAAATACAGAACAGTAAATATTTATGGTGTTCGACGAGGTAACGCTCCGTCGTGATTTAAATCAAATTAAAGCCTTAAAACAAATACATATATGTGTGTGTCTGTATTAAATGTCACCATTTATCATGAGGTCCGAGGTTTTTAACTGGCATGAGGGTTTTAGGAATCCAGTTTTCTTGTTCTGTGTAAATGAATGTTTACGCCACCACTCCTTCATGGCACTGAAATGACGCAGAGGTTTTTGTCGAACTACTTTCAGTTTTAGAAACCTTCCAGAAGAGCAGCAGCTGATTGAATCATGAACAGCAGGAAGCAGCGATAATGGATTTCTTCTCAAGTCCGGATGTTTTTCACTGACGAGCAAACAACCACCATCCTGCTGCTGTTTCCATAAAAAGCCAGAAACTGGGTCAGTCTGTGCTTCAGCAGTTTAGGACAGAATTATCAGCCTCCCTATGAACACATCATTCATTTAAAACATTTAGCAAGAAAAAAAAAAGTACCAGGAGTTGTTTAACAGATGAAGGGATTTTCTGAACACAATACTTTAAATAGAAAACTGACTGATTATTTTATTGTGCCCGTAGAAACAAACTTATTTCACGAAACATCCCGAGGTCACGTTGTTAGCCTCGCTGATGCTAACAGCTAATGGTGGTAACTTGGTGCACTTTAGTTTCACTTCTGTTTTCAAACCAACAAGTGAAATATAACCTCTGGATACCACACGATATGTGCAATCACTTTCTCAGGGCCCCCATTTGAACTCTTTCATACAAAATGATTTTTTTATAACGTGTACATATTTTATTTTATAATGTATATTTGGATTTTTTGTTTTATTGCTGCTGCTCTGACCTTATTTTATTTTATTGTATTTTTTCATTTTCCTGTATATAAAGCAGACTGGAGAAAACACACAGACTTCCAGTGTGCCTGTCTGTAATGGAACTGCAAACGGAAATAAAACTTCTAATAAGTTTCAGCAACGTCTCCTGAGGAATCCAAATCTTTTTTTTATGGCAAATCTTTCAAGCTCCTCCAGATTTTGTGTTCTTCTGCCACAGACATGGTTCTTGTCTAAATTTTGGTCAATAACGTTCACTTTTGAGCTTCAATCTTGTCGTATTCTTCTGTAGTCATGCTTTCTTCCACCCCAGTGAGATTCCCTGAAGCTGTTCATTAAGGTTAAGTCTCTAAACATCTCTACATCCAAAATGTTCTTGTTTTGTCTCATCTGATCAAATGAAATGCTTCCAGTGTGCATCCTGTCTCTCCAGGTCCTCCCTCTCATACTTCCACCTGCCTGTTGATTCCATATATGTCGTCCCTGTAGCGCAGGCTGCTATACTAAAGCTGTAACTTTAGTTTATGGGCTTAGAGCACCACTAAGTTGAAGAACATCATGTAACTAAACCTCTAATAACACAGACCCTGGCCGGTTTGGGTTTGTGTGAAATAATTCTGTTGTTCTGTGAAAATGAAAATCATTTATGTCGTCTAATAAAAACTACCGGTAGTTTGTTTAGAAATACTTGTTGGCACTGGAACATACTTGTACCAGAATAAACTCTCCATGGGGGGGTGCTGACACTGACCCTGAGTAATTCTGCTCCTTAGTGCTAATAAACACATTCTAAGTTTATTTCACGTTAACATTGTGTTCCTCAGTTGAGAAGCAGTCACTTTGCCCTCCACTGCTCCTGTCAGTCCGAGCAGCCGGGTGCTGGTTCTGACCTGAGACAGGGCGATGGGTCCGGCCTCGTACATGCCGTCTCTGGCTCCGCCCCCCTCCAGGTCGGCCTGCTGCTGCTGCTGCTGCAACTGTCTGAAACAACGAGACGGAGAAACAGAGCGTCGGTTTCAAGTCGGCCTAAAATAGTCTCATTTCCATCCCCGTGCCCGCCGCTGCTGAGCGAGAAAATCCCAAACACCTGCCGACGAAAACAGCGCCGAGCCCACCACCGGTCACCATGGCAACACAACCACGGAGAGGAGAAAGTCTGGTCGACATACGAGCCGTGTTTCCATGCAACTGCTGAGGGAATCTGAAGCAGGTTTTGATGATTGTTGTTTCTATGAACTGCTTGTAGTGAAAACTACGATGAAAACAACTCTGACCTGCTTCTCATGATAAAACTAAAAATAAATAAAAAGGTCACGTTTCAAGATGAGAACTAGGACAGACTGTCAGATCTTTATGTCAACAAATAAAAGTTAATGAACACATGAGCTGAAGTGTTTCTCAGTGATCCTCTGATGAAAGTTTCTGCCACAGCCCGACACGTCCCGGTGCATCGATCCGTCTGACTGCAGCGCTGCTGTTCATGAAGAAGCTCCTGACATCTGCTGACGTAACTTTAAGGCAGTTACGTTATTGGACTTTCATGAATGAACTTCTGGACTGAACCCAACTACCAAACAGCCTCCAGCGTTTACAAAAGGGTCCATTACTGTGACATTATGATGTGATACGGTACCAGACTGGGTTCAGGTGGACACCTTCAAGTCCATTTCTGGATTTATGATGATCTCAGGTGTTTTCATCAAGACATTGAAGCTAAAATAATTTAAAATTAGGCACCAAAATTATCCCTGGCTGCTATAAGCTGAGTAGAAGAAAGCTGTTGTCTGCCAACCAGCGAGAAAAAAGAAGAAGAAACAGACTAGATGTTGTCCATCTAGGAGAGCCTGGAGTCGTTCCTTCACGTCAGCTGGTTTTATTCATGTTCATGTCAAGAGACAACTAAATGAGCAGCTGCTTATATATAAAAGTGAAATGTTCACTACGACAGAACTAAAAAAGCTCTTCTGAAGCTGATTAACTCTATTTCAAAAAACAAATCTACCTCAAATGAGTGAAATTAAGGAAGTATTTTTATCTAATTCTGCAGTTTTTGTTCATTTTTCCTTTAAGCACAAAACCCGGTTCTGGAAACACGGCTGCACAGCGCCAGCATGCTACGCTACCGATGGTGAAGCTCAGTTCTACCACCAGGACAGAACAGTGAGACATGCTGCTGCTAGCGCCGCTACTCTAAAACAGAACCGTAGAAAGACAGAACCACCCAGAGAGGGAAAACCCGAAACAGAAGGACTGCAGTTTGCTAGAAACAGCAGCAGTCTCCCATGAAGAAGCAGCGCCGACCGCCCACGCAGGGGGAGGACAGTCGGGTTGGGTCGGGCCTGGTCTCACCTGGCGGGAATCTGCCCCGGGCTGCTCTGACCCCGGGCCGGGGGCATCGGAGCCCCCGGGGAGGAGATGGGGGTGAGGGGGTCCTGGGTGGAGTTTCTACTGCCCCACGGTCAGAGGAGAAGTGTTGGAGACAGTGGTCAGAGCGTGGTGGGGTAAAAGGGGATGTGGCGGGGGTGTGAGAGGAAGTGTGGGTCATTCGTGAAGCATCCAGACGAACAGACGAACGTTTCACAACATCTCAACGGTTTCATTATGCTCTGTGTCTGATTGTGCAATGGAGTGTGACTCACTTCACATTGACGTTGGTGCAGATGATGTACTCGATCTCTTCCGAGAACGGGTTCTGGAAGGTGAAGGAGCTGGTTCTCATCCAGATCCACTCCCTCGACTTGGAGCGGAACCGGAACATCACCGACAGGACCTGGCCCTTCAGCTTCACCACCTGAGGATCGTCCCGGCCGGCGGGCAGCAGGTTTGCATGAACACACGGGAAAACGGCAGAGATCGGGTTACATGAGGGCAGCTGAGGACAAACATGTTTTCATCTCACAGTGAGGACACGGTTCAGCTGCTGTAGGCTTTCACAGCTTCACACTTCATCTGACTAAAAAAAAAAGCACTTTGGATCAAAGCCCCACATTTATTGATCCATTCTTTCCCTTTGTCATGTAAACCGAAATACAGCTAGTCACGAGAAACCAGCCTTCCAGAGAAACCCCTCCCAGTTTACCACACGACAACCAAGAAATCAGGAATCCAGCTGCGTAAACGGGAACTCCATCTGTCTGACTCAGGTGTGACCAACAGTTGAACATCTTCTGCAGCTGCTGTGCAGCGTAGTGTTCATGGACTGAACATGAAAACGTTTATACTGAAAGTGACTCAAAATTTGTCCAGAATGACTGAACAAGATGTCCAAAACGATCGAATCCTGTCCTAAATGACATAGACTCATCTACAATGATCATGAGAGGAAAATCCAACCTGCTGGGTCAATAAACTGTCAACTGACATCATCGGACAAATGAACGACACGAACACAAGAGCTCAACAGAGGAAACACTTTCAGAAAGCATCCCACCTGCTGGAAGCTGTCTCTCAGTAAACCCTGGTCCTCTGGGTGGGCAAACTCCAGAATATTCTTCCCCAATAATTCCTGCAACACACAGCAGAAAACAGAACCTGTGTTAGTCCAGAACACCCGCCGCTGTCCCGGCGTGTTATGGGACGCAGCCCGGCCCTGCACCATTTACCAGCGGCACTCACCTGTGGCTGGTAGCTGACGGCGGCCATGCAGCGGTGGTCTACGAAGGTGAACATGCCCTGGCAGTTGTGGCGGGAGATGAACTCCACTGGGACGCTGATGCTGTTCAGGTCCGTGTCACCTGGGCAACAGGTAACCTGAGGAGGAACGACAAAGTCCCGTTTTAATAAGGTCCATCTATACGTCTACATTTCGGCTGGTTATCTCTGTGAACAAAAAAACCCTGGAGCTCACTCAGAAGCTGTGAACTATATCAGTGTTCTACTGTGATTTCAAAACCGACTGCACAAACACGAGCCGTAATCCACTTTAGATACGACTGCACTGAGACCACAAACCACCTGATAAGACTGGATTCGTCCAGCACCGGTAAAAGAAACCTTATTCCCGGTTTGTTGACGTAAGAGATTACTGCAGTTGGCTGGAGACAAGATAAGATTTATTAATCCTGAAGCAAATTCTTGAGCCAGGTACAGCTCAGAAAACAAAAAATGAAATTACATGAGAAACGCAGCGTGTCGTAGCAGAGCAATCAGAACTCAAAAGACCAAAAGTGGAATAAGAAATAAGCCGTACTCGTACAGATTCTGAGGTTGTCAGAATCAGAACCAGCTGTAATGGCTAACATACAAGGACTTTGGTTTGGGCTGTTGGTGCTGCCCTGGGAATGAGCACTAAGAAAATAAAAAATAAAGTAAAATAATGATTGAAAGAAAAAAAAAAAAACAATAAAATAAACATATACAAGAATTTACACATCTATCTAGTCAATTAAAATCCCACACGACATGAAATACTGCACATGAAATTAAACTATTGCACCTTAAAATAACATATAGTGAATTACATTGACCTGCTGCACATCAAACTAAAACCACAGTCCTGGAAGTGTTGAACGGTAGAGTAATGCTGCAAGTGATGCTGAGATTATTGTTGAGATTTAATCAGATTTAGTAAAAACCTTCTTTTCTGTAAAAATAAAAAAAAAATCGTTCCGTGTTGATGTCGTCATTCTAACGAAGCCGCCGTACCTGTAACCTCCCGATGGCCACGAGGCAGTAGCGACTCCCCTGAGTGTTGTCGGCTTCGTCGTCCGTTAGTGAAACTCCTGACACGCAAAAGAAAGCTGATGTTAAGATGAGCACCAAAGCAGCCAGCAGAGTAACACCAGACACCTGGACACATCAGCTCACCTGCAGGGGGCCAGGACTTGATGTACCCGGTGCAGTGGACCACCACGTACTGCGGCTCCCCCTCCTTGGCTGTGCCCAAACCATTCCTGAGACCAAGGAAGAAATTACAAAATATGATCATTCAGACTTTGCTGTGCCAGAAATAAAACTGCGCTGATGTGCGTCTGAATTCGACCGGGCAGCTTCAGACACGTTTACTGTTGGCTCAGTGGCTCCAAAACTATTTAACACTCTGAACCCCAAGTCAACCATTTATCAGCCAGAAAACGCATAGAACAGTACAAAATTCATGATTTTAAACTTTCTGACGGCCCTCAAACTAACAATGGCTTTAAAATCACTTTATTCTGTGTGAGCCATTAAAAAAAAGCCAAAAAAAATTAACTGCTTGCACTGGATGATGTAAAACAACGAAGGATTCATCACTCTTCAGTACGATGACCGACTCAGCTGAGACAAAAATTCAGATCGAACCTCAAAGTCACATTGAAAAAGTGACCAAAAATAAATCCTTTGTCCAAATCAAATTCTGGAAAATAGAAAAAAATCTGGGATCTGCAACACAACTGAGAAACCACGACTGACGTTACTGAGACCAGCAATCACACGACAGACATTCAGAGAGATTTCAGGTTCCAGTCAGCATGGTGGAACATCTTTCTACATGATGGTGGAACATCTTTCTAC
>NW_007578555.1:353795-368841 GCF_000690725.1 Stegastes partitus | reverse complement strand
GTAAGAAATGAATTTTAAACAGATTTATGGTAATTCAAGTGCACAGAACAGATTCTAACCTGAACCCTGACAGTTCTACTTCTTGTTCTGGTTCCACAGAGCTGCAGGACTTTATGTTGCAGTGAAATAAAAAACGAGTTCACAGTGAGAAAAAATGTGACGGGAGCAAAACAACTGCTGTGTGAAGTCCAGAGGGTTTGTTTGGTTTTGCTCACCTGTTCCTATTCCTTAGAAAGTTCAGTCTGTTCATGGATATGGGCTCCACTGGACACGTTCCACACCTGCAGCCACACGTCAGAACAGCTGATGCATGCTGGTCCACATGTCCACAGAACAATGAACCACGTCACTACCTCCAGCCAGTCTCACCTCATTCTGCAGATGAACGATCGCCGGGCTCCCATGGTCATCCTGGCCGACGACTGCTGGCTCTCCTTCTTCACCGTTCCCGTCTTTAAGTCCAAAACCCTCCCTGTAAACGACAACAAGACGTCTTTACTCATTCTCAAACCAGACGGTGATTTTCTCTCGGCGGCGCAGTGCTCGGCGTCGTACCCGTGTTGTTGTTCTCTGCGGTGGAGAGCTGCTCTGTGAGCTTCTCCGTGTCGTCCGGGTGGAGCTGGTCGTACAGGGAAGAGCCCAGCCACTCGGACTGGGACTGGTTCAGGACGGGTGTCAGCGAGTCCGACACGTAGACGATGCGACCGGTCTCACACGACACCACGAACAGGAAGCCGTCGGCTGCCTCCAGGATCAGGTGCTTCAGCTCCTGTGCAGTGAGGACCAAATATCGACCATGAACACAGTGCTGGTATGAATCTGCACATGACAGCTGTGTTTCCAGTTCAGACAGCAGCTGCCCATCACTGCTGTCTACTGCTGACTTGGACACGGTTCATACTGACATGAGCTACCTCCATGATGGAGTCACCAGGACTGTGACCTGGTTCCTAGTCTGGGCCAGTGTAGATGTCAAGCGGTCGCATTGGTGCGAGTGAACGATGATCATGAAGCTGCACGAGTGTCGCTGTGACCACAGCTCCTGTGCTGACCTCAGTGGTGGAAGCACGACTTTAATACCTTCGGTGTTCTGCGGTATTTAGACCTTAAAGTGCGATCATCTCGTGAAAAGTGGAACACACCTGAACGTGCTGTTGTTTCTGCTCATAGAAAAGACCGCATGTAGAGAAACTCACCGGCTTCATCTGGGACAATCTGACATTAGAACCTAGTTTATCTTTTTGAGGTCACCTTTGGTCACACACCTGTCTGAGTACCGTGGCCACCAATCAGCTTCTACCACAGCCGGCACTGTGGGGCGTTCAGGGACCGTCGGTAAATCATAGAGTCTATTGATAAGGAAACGTTTGTCCAGTCACGTGTTCTGCCCGTGACCAGGTGGAGGTGAGACCACTGAAAAATCCCATTTCTTTAATTATTTACTTTGCAAAAAATGGAATCAACCTGCCCAACAAAACTGCCTACAACCCATAATCCCTTTCTCTACTTCACCTCTTGCACCGTTGCCTACTTTGTTATGAGTCTTCAAAAACCCCTGTCTAAGTATTTTTGGTCACAGCTGAGTCACTCGTGGCTTCCTGGATGTGCAGTTTCTTGTTTTGTGCAGAATCTTTTCAGTGCAAATGGGACATTTTTGGCAAATGTCTTAACAAGACGTGTAGACTGAAGTGGTTTTGATCAGAAATTGAGATTTCAAGCTTAGATTTGGTTAATTTTCTCAACAGAGCCGACCGTCACACTTGATTTGTTCATTTGTTCTTCTGAAAGTTTAAAATCCAGTCATGTTTCTGGCTGATATCTGGAGATATTTTGGGGTTTTGGGGGTTCAGAGGCTCAACACAAGATAGCTTGTTTGTTTTCTGACCAATTTGCAGGCTGACAAAAGGGCTGAAAGAAAGACTGGCAAATTCAGATGACACCACCCAGCGCTCTAAAGACAGCCAGTTAAAATAGCAGCATGACATTTCACATGTGAAAGCTAACTTGCAAACTCGAAAGGTGTGACTTTCACTCCTAAATTACTCTGAACTGCAGTGTGGCTGTGAAACCTGAAGATAACAGATTTCTCTAAAAACAGAAATGCTGCCCACGCTCAATGTGCCTTTCAGTAAAGTTTTCCACTGAAGGTGTTCGGTGCAGCGGTCCTCATTACTCATTCTCTACGTTTCTATCAGTCACCTTATCAGTGAGAAACGAGGGTTTGTACGATCCATCTGCATTGGTGACGCCGCTTCCTCTCAGAGACTTCATGTGAGACACCGCCATTCGCAGGATGGTCAGCTTGTCGGGTTTCCGTGCCAGCGCGCTGCAGGTGGGCACCATGTCGGACAGCTCCGTGATGTAGGCGGTCATCTTGTTCCGCCGCCGCCTCTCGATCTCGCTGTGGTTCTCCCTGGAGCGAGGAAACGAGGGAGGCGGAGGTGGAGGAGAGGAGGGACCGAGATGGGGGAAACAGATGGGCAGGTGGACAACATGGAGTAGAGTTTAGAGTTAATGCTGCAATGCGAGTGTGCCGATCAGGAGGAAGAAGAGGTGGGAATGGTGAGAGCAGCAACGGACGCAGAAAACAATAACGTGTAGTCGATGGGCTGCAAAAATGAGAGTGAGGAAGCGAGAGAGGCTGGTCCGCCGAGGCCAGTTTGTGTGACAAAAGAGAGCAAGTGCAGGAAGAGAAAGACCCTTCAGTTGTCCTGAGAGGGGGGAGACAAAATAGACAGAGAGGACAGTTGCTCAAGAGGAAGAGATCACAGACTGAAGACATCCTGACTCACACAGCAGAGCAGTTAGTGACACACAACAGGGGTGTTGGACGAGACAACCAGCCGCCGCCGGCAGAGAAGCATAACATCAGGACAGGCACCGACAGACATGTACGGGTAACTCTGTGCTGTCAACACGACAACGTGCCGGGACCCCAGCAGGACAGGAGAGTATCTGATCAGAGCATTCAATGTCGATATGATACAAGCAGGAGAGGCAGCCTTCCACGGTGGTCACAGGCCATACCTGGCTAGCTTTTCCTTATCTGCAAAACTCTGATCTTCTTCCAAAAACCTGGGAATGAAACCAACCCACTAAAACACAGGCCCAAAAAAACGACTACAAAAAGAAAAAGAGCACAGGACTAAAAAAAATAAAAAAACACAGAGAGGGAGAGCAGCGTGAGGGAAACCGGCGTATCGCTATCATCGCTCCTCTGTCGTCCCTCCACAAACATCCACCTCTCCTGGTTTGTCCTCCTACCTGGCGAAACGCTCCTTGTCATTGTTGGAGCCGGTTGTGTCGTCGTCACACCTGAACAAAAACAGAAAAATCACTGATTGGAATCGCAGCAGAGCAGAACATTCAAACACCGGACGTCATGTAGGGCTGCACAACATTAGGAGAGTCCTGGTGTTATGAGTTTTTGTTTTTTTGTGATATTAAACAAAATACAGGAACTTCCACTGGATGACGAGAACATCTATTTGGAAAGAATAAATGTTTTATAACAGGTGATTTTGTTGGTGATCATCTGCACTGAATATAAAAAATAACTGTAAAAGTAGTTTCTTTGCTTTGGATGAAACTCAAAAGTCACACAGATCTTTGTGCTGCTGGTTTAAATGGTTAAACTAACTAGTTGTGCTGCCTCGTGTGGTTCAACGATGGCAGACAAAGCACCAGTTTTGATAAACGGAACCATTTCTGAAGCTGAGGTGCTTCCATGCAGCTAATATTGCATTCCTTTCAGCAACCAGGTCTTCTTTCTCAGAGTTTCTCTACCATTCCTACCTGGAGCCTGCATGTCTCCAAGAACCCTGAACACTAGAACCACCAAGAGGTCAACGCCCCCCTTTGTCATTTTAAAATCCATGTAAAAATCAAACATTTGCATCTCTCAGTTCCTCACTTTTCATGAAATGGGTTAATTAACCATCTGGACAATTAGAGAAGTTGTGGAAACATTTACACCTCAAACTGCTGAAGCATCATGTTTAGCTCCTACAGAAAACCACCTCACAGCGATAGCAGATAAATAGCTAGAGAGGAGACTAGAGTCAGATAAAAGATAAATAATCGTCCCCGGCTTGAGAAGTGAAAGACGGACTGCTGAAGAACCGGTGTGGCGACTGTCTGAGCAGAGGAGGGTGAAAGTTCAAACTGTGGAAACCCAAAATAAGCAGGTGCAGCGTGGAAAGTAAACTGGCAGGTGACGGGCCTGACGAAGGAGCTGTGACCTGGACAGGTGGACGTGGCAGAGCTGAGTGTCTGTGGGAGTCTTGATTACGAGAAGTAGGTGGATCTGCTCTGACCCCGACTAACCTGTCCCCCAAAATGTCGACTCACACTTCACCCCCAACGCCTATGAAACGGCCCAAAGCAAGTGTAACATTAATGGTTGTAGCTTCAGTTTACTTATGAGTTTTGAAATACATTTGACGCTTTGATCTCTGATAAGAGAACCAAAAAAAATCTGCTTCAGAAACATCATCTTTGTGATGACTGACAGCGTTCTGGAGTACTGGTCTGTTGGTGGTTCTAGGGTTAAATCACAGTAAGAGAAGTTCTATCAAACAGGCTCAGTTTATTGATCGTTCATGGAAATCTGTGCACGTAGTATTTTAGATGTCGCACGACACTTCTGTACTAGTTTGTCTCACTTCACATGCAGCCCTGCTGAAATAATAAAGTGTGCAGCCCTGAACTAATGCCACGTTACAGCAGAGAGAGGACAGTGTACCTGAACAACTTGCTTCCTTCATCATCGTCGAAGTCCGGCCTGTGACACGATGAAGAAAGAGACGAGAGCAGCTTCACACAAGTTCTCTCACAATAAATTCAACCACAGCTACTGAAAGCAAAAGTCAACCAGTCAGCATTTACACACAACGCCACACTGACACACTGACAGAACCTCCAGCAGAGAGCAGCCGAACTTCTCCTTTTGGTTTTTGAAGAAGATCTCAACCAAGAAAAGAGAAGTCTCGCTGCCTTTTCAGTGGAGGGCTGCCGAGACACGCCTGGATGACAATCTACACAGACACACATCCTGGCACAGAAACACTGCATTTATCATCAACACACACAAACACACACTTACGGAGCTCGTCTTTTGTTGCTGCCCTTCGGTACCACAGCCCCTCCGGCCGCCTGCGTCCCACTGGCCCCCAGACCCAGACCCGGGTCTGGCATGTCTAATAATAACAGCAGAGTGGAGCAGAGGTGACAGGTGATTTCCTATTCTAGCTGAAGCACCGGAAAGAGACACTGAACCAGAACTCAGAGGTCGAGCTGAGTCAAACACTCTGTGTTTTACTTCACATCCATCGTGTAAAGCGTTTCTCCACATCTACCACCCTTCATCTGTGTTTGGAGTCTGCTAGGCACGAAGCTGAGCTAGCCTCGTAGCTACATGTAGCACACATACGCTGCTAAAAACTACACATTTATACAGAACCGAAGCTCAGCAGTCAGCTACCTTAGCTTTCTCAGCTTAGCCCGTACAGATATCTCTCCAGAGAGCTGTGTTTACTGTCAGCTGGCCACTAATACCAGCTAGTTAGCGTGTTAGCATGCTACCGCTTATGCAAGCGCCAGCTAGCCTGGTTAGCCGAAGCTAACTGATCGGCTGCTGTCACGCTATTTTTAGGAAAGTGTCCGCTTTAGCGCCGCTCGACTAGACGCGTCTAACCGGCCAACTGCTGCACGTTACTACGTGACCAACCGGCCAATGTGACTTTAAGCTCTTCTTACCTGAATTTGAAGCCGACATGTCCGACTGGAAAAACATAAACAAATAACTTCCAGAAAAAAAGAGTCCTCGAACCCCCGCCCCTCCCCCGTGCTAGCCAGCTAGCTAAACGCTAACCAGCGTCTTCTCCAATTTCCTCCGGTCCGAGCTTTGACTTCCTGTTCTAAACACCCGCAGCCATGACGGATTAAAGTCCGGAGCGAGTCGATGGCTTGATCCACAAACACCAAGAGACGCTTTGCCTCCAGCGGCGCTTGTTTTCCTGTTTTCTGCCCGTTTAAACCCCCCTGTCCGTTTAAGATGGCGTTTCGGGCTAACACAGCAGTTACAGGGCTGTCCGTTCTGCTCTCCCATTGGTCAGCTCAGCCAGATACCGGTGACGTCACGCGTGCTGGGAAATCCGCCTCTGTTTCCGCCCGGGTGGCAGCAGAGGGCGCTGCCGGTCCGAAACCAAAGCGACACGACATGGGTCACCTTTACACCAAAACATCAATTTACCGAAATGATATTTATCAATTTAGATCGATCATTTATTTTACTATTTGGTTTATTTTGGCTGAAAACTACTAAAACAAGTCATGGAAGATTCTAATACGTTGTGGTATTTCAGATTTACTAGAAAACGCCAAAAAGGATCTCTACCTCATCCCCTATTCTGATTAGAACCTTTATTTTCCACCACAACAATTAAACCGTTCTACAACAAGCTTTCTGCACATCTCCACAGAGATTTGATCTGAATTATTCATCGGCTGTTAAAGACCCAGAAAGCAGCTTTAAATTATTCATATCAAGGTAAACTGAGCTGTGATTTAAGGTGATGGATTATTTGACCAACAGGTTTCTTCTGGCTGGAAGTTATGTGAACAAAAGACAAAAGGCAGTGATGATAACTTTTCACTTTTTTTTACACTGTATGTCTCATTTCATTGTTATTCACACTGTTCACTATTTATTCTCTTTACACTGCTCATAACTGTAGATACCTACTTAATATCCACATCTATATATTCATATATTAGTGTTCATACCACTTCAATTATCCATTATTCTGACATATTGTACATAATGGACTTTTGCATTCCTAGTTAGATGCTGAACTGCATTTTGTTGCCTTAATACTCTGTGCAATGACAATAAATTTGAATCTAATATTTCTATTTTTTGTACATAACAAACATAGAAATAGTTCAAATTCTTCACTAACATCTCCAACACATTCATGTTGTTGTCTTTAGATACTTGTTTATATCCTTCCCAGACAGATGAAACCTGTTGGTCAAATACAAATTAAGTATAAATCAAAAGTTGGCATATTTCTGTAAACGTTTTACTAAAAATGCCATGTGTTCTTGTGTTCAGTAACAAGTGTCAACGTCTTTGTTTTCCTCCACATCATTCAGTTGTTCCAGCTGCTAACAGTCTTTCTGCACGTCTTTATTGGGATTTTGTTCCAAATATTTTGAGCTGCAGGCCATAATTATTAAAAATAAAAATTCCAAATTAGTTGTGTTTAGCACTAAGTGCTTGTGCTGATGGCAGATATTAAACTTGTCATGACATTCAAATGTTTGGATGTAGTCCACTGGCTTTAAGCTTTCATTACAGGAAATATTCCACGATTCAGTGTAGAAATGATGCAGTAATGTGAATATAGGAGACATTCTGACTCATTTCCTGCTAAGCTGGTGTGTCTGTGGTGTAACTGCTGGTTTTGTGCTGCTGCAGACGAGACAAAGACACAAAAAACACCAACTTCAAACTGCTTTTCATTGTGATTCATCGTCTTTATCATTAATAACAATACTTCGGCATCATTAAACAAAAAAAACAAAATAAAAAATAACACTGTAATCAGGACACGGCCGAGTGTGGCGTGTCTCTGGGGAAGAGTCTGCTGGTCGGTCGGTTAGTAGAGGAACGTGGTCGTGGAATGAGGGTGAAAGGAAGGTGGTCTACGAAGAGAAGAGGTGAACGAGCGGTGAAGAGGAGGGTCGATGTGAAGGTCTGAGCCCGAGATGTGTGATTTGAGGTGGAAACAGGAAAGAAAAGGAGAGGACACGAGGACAGGAGAGCTTCCCACACATTACAGGTAAGGCACTTACGAAAGCTTTAAAGCGTGACGACAGAAAACTGGACAAACACTCGTCGTTCACAAATTCATCAAAACAGAATCAACAGATTTCTAAAAAAAACAACAACAAAAGCAACACTGTAAACCCATTTCATACACAGAATCACACCTAAAATCATTCATGTAGATCAACACTTTAAATTCTCAACCTGAAAAGGCTGTTCGGCAGTGAACTGAAGGAATTTGGCCCCTTTCATTCTCCTTATTAAAACTCCTATTGCAAACTGTTTTAACGTGTAATAACCTGACCACATATCTGTCATTTAATTCACTTTTACCTCCACGTGTTTCTCATTACAGTCTCTGGTTATCTGCGGTTTGATTCTGACTAATTCCAGATGTTGTTGATTCTGTTCAGTCCCACAGATCTGCGTTGCTCCTTTTAGGTCCGTTAATGAAGCTTCAACTGGTCAGAACGATGCTTTTGATATCTCCAGATGTAAGTACAGATATGTTGGGCTATAAATGCAGATATCTGTAGCTACGTCAGAAGCTGCAGCTTTTAGAGTTGGGACGAGAAGCACAACGAGTCCGAACTAAACGGAGTCAGAACGGAAGCAGAAACACGTGAAGGTGGCAGCAGTCTGAAATGTTCTTCACTAACTGAGTTACAGAAATGTGCAGCACACAGTCCAGATATTAAAGGTCAAAACAGTTCTCAGTACATCGGAGATATCTGCAGCTGGTCGAGATCTGTGACTGGTCACAATTATACATGTCTGGAATAGAGACTTTAAATCTGTGGACAGTGGAAGTAAAGCAGCTGGCCGCGGCGCTGAGCTGCTTCCAGGGATGTCAAGATAAGTCACATCTGCAGCAGCCTTTACTCTGACCAAACTGAGATGATACGTGTGGCTTCGACTGGTCACAATAGATTTGTGTAGCTTCAGAGTCAAACAGTTAAACAGGTGGCTAGTAGTTAGTAGTGTTGGTGTTTCTGATGAGTCGTATCTGCAGCCCAGTCCAAACTGAATTACTAGCTCTAGTTCTAGCTGGTAAAATGATGCTGCTGATGCCGGCAGTTTATATTCTAGATGTTCAAACTCAGCTGTTGAACGTTCAAACACCTGGCCACAGCGAGGAGTGTCAGCACTATAAGAGTCTGATGAGTCGTATCTGCAGTCATCAGTCTGTCTAAAGTGAATTACACCATCTCTAGCTCTAGTTCTAGCTGGTAAAATGATGCTGTTGATGCCTGGAGTTAGATTCCAGACAGTCAAACTCAGCTGTTAAACATTAAAACAGGTATTTATAGTGTTCAGGTGTTTAGTGAGGGATGTCAGCGCTGCTCTAGAAGTCGTATCTGTTATTCTAAATAGTCCAAACTGACAGCTGTGATTTTAAGTCAAGTGACTCTAACTCAGCAGTGAAGCATTAAATCAGCCGGCCAGCGTTCTGGACGTCAACGCTGAATGATGAGAGTGTGATCAGTGTCAGTCGCCGTTATTCTGACTGATTACAGAACAGTTGGGTCAGAACCACGCTACAGGTTTCCCTAATTTCAAATCAGTCTAAGCTGTTAGATGTTTAAACGTTTATCTGTCGACCTTCGTGATGATCACACTGAGTCGCTGCTGCAGCTGAACCAAAGAGGAAAAACACATTGGTTGGTTTCTCGGCCAGCGTTCGTCCTGAACTCTGGCTTCTGGCGAGTGTTGGCTGCTGGAACAGCAAAGAGTTGTTGGAAGCAGGGATTGTACAAACGGAACAGAAGTCAGTCGCTGTGAACTAAACTCAACATGAGAATACCTCCTAGACGGCCCAGGCCACGTCGGATATTATTACTTCATTTAAGAGACACTGAATGTGTGTGCAAAGACATCGCAGTAGCTGAACACTTACACAGTTGCATAGACAGAAAATTAGGGAAATAAATGCCCCGTGGTCTCGCCTTCATGAAACCTACTTCGTTTTGTTCTTTTAGTAAAAAACAGACACAGAAACAACAGAATAAAGCAACACAATTTTAAAGCAGGAAGCTTTAAAATGGCTTTTCAGCAGCCATGAGCTGGCTCTAAGGCACACAGTTAGAACATGAAAGCTAAAGTAGAAGCAGCGCCCGTCGGCCTCCTCCTCCTCTCCGGTCTCTCACCTGTTCTCTGAAAGGTTTGGGACTAACAAAGGCAATGGTGCGTCTATCTCTGATGCCCCGGATGTGTCTCCTGCTCATCTCTGTGCCCTCTAATGAATGTGTGTGTTTCTGTGTTAACGTGTCACATGTCCTCAGATACCTGCTGATCCCTCCACACCTCTTCCTGTCCGTCCCTCCCGCCGAGGGACTCGAGTCCTTCTCACATCCCTTCGTCTGCCTTCACTCGGTCTTGCTGTGGTTGTTGTTGTGGACGGCGTGACCGTTCTGCACCGGCCCGTTCTTCTTCACGTGGTTTTTAGCTTCGGCCACGTCGTCCTCCTCCTCCTCCTCCTCCGACTCGTCCGTCTCGTCTTTGTCGCTCCGCTCGTCGTCCACTTTTTCCTGAAAAAGAAAAACGAGAACAGAGTCTGGTTGGAAACATGTCGCTGATTGGAGAGACGTCAGAACTCAGACTGTCTGGCTGCTGTTGCACATCTGGAGACGAGCCTGAAGACGTCTGTGGACTGTTGGGCAGAAAACCCAGAACCTTCTCGCTGTGAGGTCAATATAAGGTGTAATACTTCGTCAACATGTCGACCACTTCAACCTCACATGCAGTATTTCATATGAATGAATAATATTTCAGTATCACGTGTAATACTACTTTCCTACCTCGCTATCGTTTCCAGTACTAATGATAACTTCTCTATTCTACTCTGGTTTTAGTTCACCTGTTTTTATTTCCGGTAACGTATCGTACTCTTTACTAGACATTACTTCTCATGGTACGTAATTGTATTTTCTGTTTTATTTAATCTCCTCTTATTAGCAGCACAGAGTATGTGAAGCAGCGATCATAGGTTCATTACAGAAGCAGGAACCGATCTTTCTGATTGCTGAGTTGGCAGGTTGCTGCAACAGTTGCTGGTTTATCACGGAGCAGCCTCATAGTGATGAATGAGGAAGAACACAAATCGATCCTACTGTATGTTTAGACAGGAAACAGCAGCCATCATAAAGAGCATCCAGGTGCAGCGATGATCAATATCTTTATTGTCTTTATCTTTATTGGGCTTAAACGAGTCCGGAAGCCAGAAACACAACTTCAAATGAACATCAGTGCTGCTGTGTCAATGTACATCTAAATAACAATAAATAAACTGTTTGTCTTTACGACTAACTGATGGATTAAATGTATGATAAAAATAAAACGTTCAGACTGCTTCGGTGACAGAGGAGCTGGTGGAGACCAAAAACAGAGATAAAAGAGAGTAAAAACTGGACTTCACTTGGTCCAGAAGCCAGAAACACAGCTTTAAATGGATCGTAGTGCAGCTGTGTGTCTAAACAACAAGGACCTGTTGGTCACCATGACTTTATCATGTGTTATTATGGTGGTTATTTGTTCACTTTGCTTCGCTTTGCTCAGTGTTTAGCATCCAAACTAACAGCCGGTTTGATTTTCTCTCAATTTCAAATATTTCAAGTACAACTTTTTTGACTGCATGTGTTGACGTTTGCTCACGTTGTTGGTGAGGAAGCGCACGGCGATGCGTATGATGAGAACGGCCCAGAAGACATGGAGACACTGCAGAGTCATCAGCAGCCCGTTGAAGAAGTAGTAGCCGAAGAAGGGCTCGTAGATGGTCACCGGGTAGACCCACGTACAGTAGATGATCCTGCAGCAGATCAAAGAGCAGCTAACAAACCGCAAATCTACAACCAGCAGCATCTAAAAGATGAAGCGTGGGTTCGTACCAGAAGGGGAAGATGACGAGGCGAGTGACGATGAAGACGGCGGCGAACACGATGAAGATGTAGTTACAGGCGTTTCTCCAGCCAGCATAGTTGAACATCTTGGCAGACTGTCAGAGGAAGACAGAAAACGTCATCACACAGCAAAGTCCCAGCAGACAAAACAGGATTAATTAACAGTCTAAACCACCGAACCCTGGTGTGAAAGGCACGTTGTCTCCAAAACCACCAGACTGACACCAGTTAGCAGCCAGGAACCGTAAAACCTGAAAGATTTCTGACTTTCTGACCGTCTTTGGACACGTGATGTGGTTTCATCAAGAAAGTTAAACCAGATTTAAGCCTAAAATCAGCGTAATTTAACAAAACAACATTCTAAAATTCACCAAAAACAATCCATCCATCATCTCTACACCTTCATCCCACCAGGGGGGCGGAGTCTATCCCAGCTGACTCAGGGTGAAGGCAGGTTCACCTGGACAGGTAACCAGTCTATCACAGGGCTACACTTAGAGACAGACAACCAAGCACACTCACATTCACACCTACGGACAATTTACAATCACCAATTAACCTCAGCATGTTTCTGGACTGTGGGAGGAAGCCGGAGAACCCGGAGAGAACCCACGCTGCACGGGGAGAACATGGAGACTCCACGCAGGAAGATCCCGGGTGTCCTCACCGGGACGCCAACCGGGGACCTTCTAGCTGTGAGGCCACGGTGCTAACCACTGAGACACCTGCAGCCCCCAAAAACAAACCAGATTCTGTAAAAAGCTAAATACTCTGAGCTCCAAGAAACCTTCACGTCTCCAACAACAGAACAAGTCAACAGTCCTTCTTTTCTCCTTAAACACAACTGGTACAGGTTTTAGTTTCTGTCCATCACATAATTCGCCATCTTTAGAACTTTTAACTCTCTGAACCCCAAAGCAGGTTTTAAAGGAAGTTATCTTTTAAGAAATGACAGAATTTATCAGCCAAAAACAGTAAAAAATGATCAGACTTTCAACTTTCTAATAATCCATGAAGGTATCACCTGTGATACGAAACGACACAAGACACGAAACACAAAATGACCACAAAGAGACACAAAGAGGTAAAACAAGACACTAAACAAAAAAGACAAGAAAAAAAGAGACACAAAATGAGAGAAATGAGACATAAAATAAAGAAAAATGGAGCCAAGACGACCGAAAGCAACAAAACTGTCCCAAAGACACACAAATGATGCAATGAAGACCAAAAACCAACAAGAACGAAGCTGTAAACCCTAAATAGCTGAATATCTACAGTATGTGGAGCCTCTGTTGGTTCCAGTGTTGGTAGCATCTGTGGAAACATGCTGATGTTTTTTCAATTTCTGTCAGATAAATATTCAAAGAAATTCTCCTTTTCTTCTGATTTGTGTCTCACTGTGTCGTCCTGAAAACAACAGCGAGTTTCCTCCACCAGGTGTCAGCGTGACATCAGTCCGCTGCAGACGTTTACCTCGAGGAAGTAGTCGGAGGAGTCGTGCACCAGCATGATGAGAGTTCCAGCACGGATGTAGTTGACGCACCAGGAGAAGCTGATGAGGAGGATGGTGGCCACGTGGTGGACAATCTGCTCCTTGAAGTCCTGCAGACAAACAACATGGTCAGAAACCACCAGCTCACAGTTCACAGGGACGGTTCACTGGAGCAGCAGGTTCAGGACAGAAACAAGAGCCGGTAAAACGATGTGTTGCAGCTTTGGTGTGATCCAGAAGGTTCTACTTGGTTCTACCACACTATGAAGGCAGAACAGCTGATGCTGCGCTCTGGTCGGTTCCAGGTCCAGGATGAATCCAAACAGCTCAGTGACATAAATGTGTTTTATATTGTGAATACAGGATTAAAGTCCTCATGCAGAAGGTTAGACTGCTGATGGACTCTGTAACGGAAATACTCAAATACACAAAACAACAACAACAACAGAAAGAGTGAAGCTGTGATGTGAGCAGCAGGTTTCTTCTGGCTGGAAATGACATAAACTGTAAATCATTCTCATGGCACTGCTGCACATGCTGCACACGCTTTCCTCTGTTAACGAAGCGCCGCTGTCCGTGTTGCATGTTGTCCATATTTACATCACACTGGTGCTCATGATGCATCCTGGTTGGACGGTTTCTGCATTTCGTTGGCAACAACAAGTTGAATCTACTCTAAATAAGTGACACAACACAGTAAGACACCGTGTTAGAGACGTTAATGATGCATTTTTAACTTTTATTTTTATTTCTAAGAGTGTTCTGATGCCTGCTGATCAAATTAAAACTCGACACAAACACACATGTTGCTGATGACTGTGAATGATCTGTGGATTGACTGGACTTGATGCAGCAGTTCACAGGGTGCAGTTCAGATGTTTTTAAATGTCTTCTCGATGCCTGAAGATATTTCATCAACATTATAGAAAATCCTAAAATCACACATTATGTTGTGGAGCTTCAGTGTTCTTGGAGGTTCCTAAAACTTTGGCTGTGAACCGCTGATTCTACTGTGATGTAGAAACAAACACAAACTTGATCGACAACCTGTTTAACACAACGTTTACTGTGTGTGTTTGTGTCACTTCCAGCCAGAGGAACCTCTCTGTGGATGTGAACACTGTGGGGCTAATCTGTGGGTCCGTGCAGCTAAATCCAGCTCAGCCGGTATCTGGGTTAACGTTTGTGCTGCAGAACCACACGGCGGCTGTTTGGCAGCATCCCCCCCACCGAGCTCAGCTGAGCAAAGTCCAGAACTCTCACGTCCATACACGTGTAACAACAGTCTAACGTCCACCCGGCGCTCAGCACATGTTTGACCCGTCAGATAACCAGGACTCAGCCCATCACCGAGTCGCTCACACGCATTCTCCTTCGTGTCTTGTTGTTCAGACGAGTCCACTTACTTTGCGCTTGACGTCAGAAGCCACACTGAAGAGCAGCGAGCCGTAGAAGCCCAGTTCGATCATGTAGTACCAGTACTGGGACGGCAGCAGCGTCTGCAGGAGACGACACACATCTTTAAATCCATTCTGAGAGCTGCAGCAGCAGCTTCCTATCATTCACACCATCGATTCCAGATACTCGGAATCAACTTCTGAGCTTGAAAATGGTGAGAAATGTTCAGTGCACGTTGTTGAGTCGCAGGTTTTGGCTCATGAGACCGACAGAAGCAACAAACAGAGCAGAGTGGAGGGTTTTATGGTCCATCTATCTACACATCAGGACATACTGTCACCTCCCGCTAGCACGTTAAAAAAACAGGATCAAAATGCAGTTTAAATAAAATGAAATAAAATAGAGTATATCTAAAAGCAAACA
>NW_007578555.1:351183-353083 GCF_000690725.1 Stegastes partitus | reverse complement strand
GGACAAACAGCTAGCAACATAACGGCACACGTCATGTGACCAGAACCAGGAATGTTAATCATGCTAAGGAAGTTGTTTAACATTAGTGTCCCGAGCCAACACACAGAGGGAGGTTCTGCCTACAGCTCAGGAACAATCGGTCCAACCTGCATCCGGCTGGATCCGTCTCATGGTAGCGGTTAATTCATGACTGACTGACGAGGCTGCCGACTCAGTGAAGGAAGATATTTAAAACTTGCATCCTGAATCAAAACATAGAGGGAACTTCTAAATTTGCCAGAATCCAGTTTTCTCTCCTCCCCACAGTCTGAATCCAGATCCTTTCAGCAGCGCCGCCCCGTGGACGTCCTGGCGTTCCACATACGTGTGCTTTCTAACACTAGAACCACGAGTTGGCCTAAATCGATGCCTGAATCTGCACTTCTACTGCGTTCATCCACGTACCAGCACCGGGAAGCCTTGCCACATCTCCTTCAGTTCGTACAGCCAAGGTTTCTGGAAGGAGAGACAGGATGTGAGTGGGGCAGCAGAACTCCACAGGTGTATTACATCAGCTGACTCAGCTTCAGCCCGACAGCAGGAAGCAAACCGCCGAGCAGGTGAGAATGAGGATGTGTTGGAGGCCAGCGCGGCGGTACTCACGTCGATGAGGGCGGCCAGGCCAGCAATGAAAGCAAGAAGGTAAAAGGTAAATCTCCAACTGCAAGAGAACACACACATACAAACACACCTTCTGCTCAGTCAGTGGGAGACACAGGAGACACATTTCCAGCAGCAGCAGCAGACACAGAAANCAATATCTACTTTTACAAAGCTATAAGCCTCTTAATGAATAAACAAATCATTTCAGCTTCATCTGGAGCTCTGTCTTGCGAAGACGTCCTGATTTTTGCTTCATGACAACGCAACGGATGTAACGGATCAGATCACATGATCAGATCACGTGATCAGATCACCTGGACGCATCAGAAATGATTCTGAGCTTTATGTCGCCTGAAAGACGCAGCAGAGAACATTTCAATATCCGAAGTTTGCTTTCTGTGTAGAATAGAGCGGCGACAACAAATTGACAAAAAAAGTCTGAATTCTGTGATTTCAGCTTCTTCAATGTAAATATTTTCAGTTTTTTCCGTCTGTGTCACTAAACTGAAGCTCTTTGGACAAAACAAGACGTTTGAAGAAAGTCTGATCCACATTTTTTACCATTTTCTGACACTTTAAAGACCAAATAAATAATCTGAATTAAATCAACAGTGAATATATCTGTTCCCTGCAGCCCTGGAAGCTGAATCCAATAAGTTTTGACTAAACGTCCTTGCCAACGCACAGATGCATAATTTCTATAAATAATTCCACAGATTAAAAATGCATTAACCAATAACGCACAGGACGACAGACGTGCACGTCAGGAACGTGTTGTACATTAGCTGTATTACCCGGTATCCTGTGATGCTAAACATCTGCTGGCCAGAGCTCCCACGCTGACGGGACAGTAGGAGCGTCTGAAGTCTACAAGACCTGAGTTACTGGTTGACTAGTCTGTGAAGATCCTCAGTCCTCCAGGTCCTGGTTGTTCTGGTAGATTGATCGTAGCAACTGGACCTGCTTGAGTTCCTTGAAGACGTTCCACCTCCATCCAGGAGGCTTCATCAGCTCTGACTGACTAGTTGGGAGATCCAGATACTGATATCCTGAAGGAGACACTAACACCTGAGTTTCGACATAACGAGGGGGAGGTTGAGGGTGTTAACGGCTCCTTCAGGATATCAGTATGTGGAACTCCCAACCAGTCCGTCAGAGCTGATGAAGCCTCTTGGATGGAGGTGGAACGTCTTCAAGGAACTCAAGCAGGTCCAGCTGATACCATTAATCTACCAGAAGAACTGGTTGATTGGCTTTA
>NW_007578555.1:343972-349008 GCF_000690725.1 Stegastes partitus | reverse complement strand
ATCACACGTCTTCTGGTTTATATCCTGATAAACCTTCAGGCCGTACCTGCCTGACCTGCTGTCCTTCAGTCCTTTGGGGACACTTTGAGACTAATTCTGGTTCGGTTGAAATGTTCACGTCATTAGAGAAACTTTCTAACTTTTTAAGTTTCAAGTTCATTTGGATAACTTTAGTGTCATTTAGGTCACAGAACGTTTTAATTCATTAGAGACTAACTTCTTAGTTTGGAGTCGCTCTGAGTCCTGTCAGGACGATTTCTTTCTCATTTGGGATGAATTTTCTGTCTTTCTCAACACTTTTTGAGTGATTCTGGAAAGTGTGAAGTTGTTAGCAACACTTTTAAACTTACTTTGGACAAGTTTCAGGGCCATTTTGGACAATTTGTGAATCTCCAAAGTGTGAATTTATCCAAGTTTTGTTTAATTTTAGAAAGTTTCAGATTGTTTGAGACTCTTTTTACTTAATTTTAGACAAGTTTTAATACCTTTTGGGAAATCTGTGTGTCATTTGGGAGACATTTCTGTAATTTTGGCCACATATTGTTTGATTGAACAGTTTCAGGTCACTGGAGACGCCTCTGAACTTCCTCTCCTAGTATAGAAGTAGAACTTTACACTTGTCCACAACAAGGTTTAAAAAAGTGTTTCTAATGACTTCAAACTTGCCATAAATTGCTCCAAAATGGTGTAAAATGACACAGGATTTGAGTGTGTGCTGCCTCAGTGGTCCTGCTGGTCAGACTGCAGCGTTTTGGACCCTGAGGAGGTCACAGGTGAGGACGGCAACGTTCACCAGAGAGCTGTGAGAGATTCACACAGAAACAAAAGGCCTGCTGTCTGCAGACACACAATAGGCCGACCGAGGACACAAATGTCTTTATGCTGCTGCAGTGAAAGACACACCACGACCAACATGCAGTCACGTGCACAAAAACACAATCATCAGCTCAGCATCACTACGGAGGAGCTTCAGGATCAGTTACACAACCACAACACACACACCGGCCCAAAAGGTCAGTTCAGCAGAACTTGGGCTGCGTTGTTCCGGCTCAGATTACTGAACATTTTGCATCACAGACAGATTTACCAGAAACCTTCTGAACTCCAGCAGCTTCTGGGCAGCGTTTCTGCTCACGTCTCACTTTAACTCACTGAGGTTCATGTTTCACTAAAGTCCTGCAGCTCTGAGGAACCAGAACCATGAAGGAGGAGGAGATGACAGAATGGTTTTTAAATGGTCCTGCAGACAGAAGACGTCTCTGAGTTCTCGCTCCTCCTCCTTCATCTTCTGGTTCCTCAGAGCTGCAGGACTTTACGTTGAACCTCAGTGAAGGAACACGAGTCAGAACCCGCTCAGAGTTCAGAGGGTTACTAAATACTAAAAACATGAATTTCACTATCAGAGACTCCAGAACAACAGCTCCTGATACGGGTCCTGCAGAGCAACAGTTTTCCACCTCAGCATTCCTACGATAAGATAAACTTTATGACACCTCTCTGGAGGCGTTTACGGCTTCCTGCTACTATTTCTGCAGTTGCTCTGAAGTCTGTGAACTGACCCTTTAAGTCCCATCACAAGCTTTCATCAACAAGAACAAGGTCACGACCATAAAGCTGACGATAGTGATGGAGTTAACAGAGTCCAACACGAGGCGGAGGATGAACGTCTGCATGCAGGTCAGCGTTCATCTGAGCTGCTTCTACGTTCTGCTGCTGCTTCAGCCTCCAGTCTGAGTCCTGACCTGCACAGGTTTTTGATATGAAGCTACTTTCCAGGCGTCCCTACAGCTCCCCTAGCTGAGGGCGACCCATGAGCAGCGTCTCCTCGATGTGGTGACCGTCTCCTCTCTCCTTTCCTGTCTCTGTCTACTGCTCTGAAGAAAGGTAAAAAAACAAAGCAACTACTTTTCTATCCTACATGAAGGCCTGTGTTCCACGCCGATGAATACAGCATGAAGTCATTCCTGTACGCGGCGGTGCAATGCATTCTGGGAGCGTTGCATCTTCACGCTGGACGCTGCTCGTTAGCATAAAGTTGAGCTCAAAGCTACTTTCTGCACATAAGCAACGTTTTTTTCTTGCATTTTGAGCGTTTGTTTTCTCCTTTCAGATAACTTTGAGTCCATTTGGATGATTTTTAACTCGTGAGGTGACATTTTGGAAACTTCTGGAGCAATTTGGGGAAATTTAAAAACACTTTTAGCTTATTTTGGACAAGTTTCAAGTACTTCTGGGAAAATCTGACTCTTTGTAAAGTTTCCTAAAGGACTCGAAATTTGAAACTCTAATGACATGAAATGTCCAGAATGACACA
The DNA here is from genome assembly GCF_000690725.1 of Stegastes partitus. Taxonomy (NCBI): domain Eukaryota; kingdom Metazoa; phylum Chordata; class Actinopteri; family Pomacentridae; genus Stegastes; species Stegastes partitus. The sequence continues at coordinate 346,694 of NW_007578555.1, read as the reverse complement.
AAATGACTTTACTTCCTCAGAAGAAGCACATTCTACATTCATGCTGCTCCTACGTATGTTTAAACTGTTAGGACATGTTTTGTACTTTGGTTTATATCTTTACTTTATTACTTTAATCTATGTGCAACTCTTTAGCACCCACACTGTCATTTATTCCATCTGATAAATATAAAGCCACTGTTTTGGGTTTTGTTGTTGTAGTAAACTCTATGTTAAGGCTAAAGCTGTTTTTATAGCACTTCTTAGGGCTTCAGATTAAATGTATGGCTTCCTAACTCTGCTGCTGTCTTGTTGTCTAACCAGGTAACCGACTCCTGCTCTCTGAGCTCACTTGGCCAAAAAAACTTTTCTGATTTTGATTCTGATTCATTTTCTGGTCTGATTTTTCTCCTTATGTTTATATATGTGGCTCAGTTGGTCCAAGCGTCTGTGTAGCAGCAGGAGATCCTGGGTTCAGGGACCCGAGCACATGTCCAGCTGCAGAGCACTGGTCCTATATCACTCATAGCTGGGACGGACTCCCCAGTGAGGACGAAGCAGTGTGTAGATGATGGATGGATGTTTATATATTTTCGACTATCTATATTTATACTATCTATCTATGGCCCAGTAAATATCTGCTCCGTAAAAATAACCGGCGGCCGGCGCTGACAGCGGCGCTGCATTGTAACGGGTGCACGGTAAAAATAGAGGAGCTGCTTTGCCCTCAGAAATGTGCTCGTGTGTCCGGAGGAACGCCGGCTGCTTCGGCGGCACGAGGACGTGAGCGTTCAGCAGCGCGTGGCGGCGCTCACCTGGCCTCTCGGAACTTCTTCAGCAGGCTGGGCCGGTCCTGGTTCCGCCGTCTCCTGAACCATCGCTGCACTTGTCTTTCTGAGCAGCCGGTCTGCTTGCAGAGGCTCGACACCGAAGACTGGGGGCAGAACAGAGGGTTGAGCTGTTACCTGGCAGCAGGATGTGATGCGGTGTGTGGGGGGGGAGGGGTTCCTACCTGTGTGGGGTTCTTGGTGATGTGACAGTAGTACGACTCCAGTGTGGGATTGTGTGGAGCTTTGAGCCGCATCGTCTCTTTAACCCCGAGTAGAGACGCCAGGGGAGTCGCCACCGTCCTGCAACCACACAGACACAACGAAAGCACAAAAGCATTGATCTCCTTGTTTTGCTGTAAATGATCAGCTTAAGATGAATATAAACGGAGCTTTTAACCCTCTGAAGCCCGAAACCTGCCCAAAGGTTTGAAAAGCAACTGATCTGTTATGAAAGTGCCAACGTGACACCGTTTATCAGCCAGGAGCTGCAAAAACAGAAGAGTTTGGGGTGATTGTTGTCAAATGTAACGCAGGTCATGAACCAAGCATGTGTGATAAATGAACTACATCTGAGCATAAAATCAGGACACGACATTCAAATTACTTTATTCTACACGTCTCATTTAAAAACGAGCCAAAAATGAACCGTTTGTATGAATCTGATTCTGCATTTCTCAGGACGACTGATCCTCCACCACTGACTCCGACCAACAGGAAACATCCAGAGAGTTTCCTCAGAGAGCCTGAGAGCAGAATCCAACCTCCTGGATCAATGAATGCAGCACGGATCAGAACCAGAGGACAGAGGAGCCAGTTGTTGCTGATGAGCAGTTATTAACCAAAAATATGCGTAAAATTTAGGTATTTTATTAATTTCACTTTATTCTAAATGTCTCTAATTACTCTGATTTTTTTTTTTTTTTTAAACTGTGACCAAATTCAGGGAGTTTCCAGGTTGAGCTGCAGCAGAGAGGAGAAACTAATACAATAAAACTACATACAGTATGAGAGGCCTCCATTTTTCCCATGTTGGTGAAACCTGCGGACGTCAGGTTGACTCCAGATGTTTTGGTTTTTTGTGAGGAACTAATCAAAGACATTCAACAGGACTTTATGCTGCAGTGAGAAATGACCACACAGCGAAGGGAAATGTGACAGGAGCAAATAAACCTGAATAAAAACAGAGTTATATACAATAAAATAACAAAAAGCTCAATGCAGTGAGTCTAAATGTCTAAAGTGCCATCAGCCCATGAAAGGCCGTTCATGTTGATTTGTCTGATCTCACTGAGAAGCTAAAACATTCAGTCATGATGGCTGATCCACCAGAGACAAGCTGCTGGAAACAGGAAAGCTGCTCTTGTGTGGAAGCACCGCTGACCTTTACTTGCTTTAAATTAGGGCACAACAAAGCAGAGATGAAGCGATTGCTGGGAAATAAAAGCCAGAAATAGCCTGAGTGGAAGTCAGAGGAGGAGAAGCTGAAGGAGGAAGACGGAACCAGAGGAGGGAGGTGCAGGTGAGGATCGGACCTTTCAAAGACTTGACGGACGACGAGGAATATGAGCGCGATGGGAAGCGCCACCCACAGGTCTCGGGCCTTGGCGTAGACCCGTCCATCCCGGTCCTCCAGGTCGGCCCAGCCCAGGCCCTCCGGAAACCAGAGCCGCTCCTGCCAGAACCAGTCGCTGAGCTCCGACAGCATCCTGGAAGGGAACCAGAGCAGCTTTAGTGAGTTCATCAGGCTGGAAGAGCAAGAAGGCCACGGATGCATTAAACAGGAACAGCTGAAGGCGGTTCAGCAGCATCAATTAGAGCAGTGGTGCTCAAACTGGGGGGCGCGACCCCCACGGGGGTCCCACGGTAATTTCAGGGGGTCACCAGATCATTGTAAAAATAAAATAAAATAAAGC
>NW_007578555.1:336621-338927 GCF_000690725.1 Stegastes partitus | reverse complement strand
GGCCGCCCTCGCTGGTTCCTGCAGCAGCGTGGCCTCGCTCGGGGACGGAGGCGGATATTTTTAGGGCGGCTGGCTGAGATCATTCAGTGGATTCAGCATGTTAAAGCACTTTTCCCTCCAGCACCACATGCCATTGGCCCGCCGGGTCATATGACCACACTCTGACCATTCCAAAGGTCCAATAGGAGGAGGGGAAGCCTGGGGCAGCGAGCAGAGAGGAAGTCCTCCCGCCGCCTCTGGCTTCCTCAGCATGAATGAATGTCCATGACAGCATGTGCTGCTTGTAAACAGACCGGGCCTCAGAGCGCCGGCATTATTCTGGAATAAATGGAGGCCGAGGAGCAGAACCGAGACGGATCCGAGTGGAAGCTGCTTCAGGAAACGGTGCAGAATGTAAACACGAGTTTATCTGCGTGAGGAGGAAGTGAAGTCACGAGACAGCAGCAGCGGCTCTGACTCACCGTGTTTGAACAGACTCACATCCATCCTCACGTCCGCCGCTCGCCGCAGCTGAATCATCTCTGACAGCCAGTCGGCCCGGCCCGCTCCACGCAGCAGCCCGGCTTCCACAAGTCACNATACGGCCTATAGGAGCTGTACATCTGTCCTCAGCACCATGTAATTTAAAGAATGAGACGACTTCCCGCTCCCTGGGAGCCTCCACATTTTTCCTAATGCATATAGCAGCAGGTCCGGAGGCCCCGTCAGGGCGGGCCGGCCCGTTTCCCTCCACACCGCTGACGAGCAGCAGCTGGTTTCCACTCGGAGGCTGGAGAGACGTTGTGAATTCAGGGAGTGGCAGAAGAGCGAATGGGGGGTTGGAGGGAAGCTGAGGGACGTGAGTCATGACTCGTCCACATGTGCAGAGCAGCGTCCCTCACACAGTAACGCCCTCCTCAGGCTGCAGCTGCAACATACCAGAGCGCTGAGGCCGCCTCCCTCCAGAGCGTCCACACCCAGCCCGAGGATTCCCCTCCGGCCCGGAGAGAGCAGCCAGGAGCTCCTGGACGGTTCCAGAACACATGGAAGGAACAAGAACGTTGTGGAGGCCAGACGGGTTCTGTGTGGAGGCGGTACCGCTGGGTTTTAACTTCATCGGTCCGCTGCTTTAACTGTTTTGTTTTTAAAGAGAACAAACTAAAGAGACGAAGCAGAGAATCAAGACTTCTTCATTTCATGTTAGTTCTAGTTTCTACAGACTCCAGCGCCGTGCCGATGGACCACCAGGTCTGTGGACAGCTTCACGGGCTTTACTCACAAAATCAAACTTTCTGCAGCGTTTCTTTAAACTGTCCCACAATAAACCAGAAAGCAGAGCTTGAACAGACTCATTGCTGTCAGCACACTGTGTTGGTCAACCTGCTGTAATCTGATAACACAAACGCAGCATCTTGAACTGCTTTCTTCACTAAAGTTCTTCTTCCAGCACCAACATTCAGAGAACCAGGGAACATGAGGTCAGAGCTCGTCTCTAAGTCCTGCTGCTCGGTGAAACTGAGACTCTTCTCTGATGAAACTCTGACCTCAGACTGAACCGATGAGTCCAGACTGACTCTTAATCATTGCTTACAGTTTATTAACTCGGTGTTCTGGCTGCTAACAGAGCTGGTTAGTGATCAACTAGCGGTTCAACGTTCCTCCGTCTGAACGTGATGAACTTTTACTGGATGTTTCCACAGACTGACTGTTTCTGCTCCGGCATGACAACGACTCCTGACTTTAGTAGGAATGAACGTTTTCTGCATCAGCTGCAGGAGTCCAGGAACAAACCCAGACAACACCTGACCCGTCTTCTTCACAAAACCGCCAATAAACTGAGCTTTTATTTTCTGTGTTCACTTCCTGTTTGTCAGTAACATCTCCTCCCGCCTCCCTCAGCAGCAGCAGGTGAGTCGACCTGGTGAAGCCGTTTCCACGTTTCCTGTTTCAGCCAATGAGACGTTGAGAAGCCAACAGGTGAGACGATCCCTCAGCTTCAGAACCAGACCTTTATGGGGTCGACTGATGTGGGCTCTGAGGGCTGATATTGATTACTGGTGATCGATAGCCGATGTTTGGAGACATTTTACGAGCAGGAGTCGTCAGTCTTAACGAGGTTCCTTCATTGATGATGTAATAATTCAGTCCAATCATCTGTTTCTGTGACTGAGACGAATCAGTTTGTCTCTTTTCTGTTCTTAAGCTTTCTCTGTTCCATCATTTTTATTTCCCACTAAGGTCCACATCTTAAATAATGATTAATTATTGTTTCCAGACTCTGTTTCAGGTTCATAGCCGCTAGCCGTTAGCCCTTAGCGTAGCATTAG
>NW_007578555.1:333295-334826 GCF_000690725.1 Stegastes partitus | reverse complement strand
CTCAGACAGGCAGGTTTTCTATAAGAAGTCACCAAAGAATCACCAAAACCAGTTATCAGAACCAAACTGTAGAAACAGAGAGAATCAGAACTTTTCTTAACGTATTGTGACTGACATGAGATCAGGAAGAACCAGCAAACCTGAGCTTCAGATGACAACATCTCATCAGACCTTCCAATATTTGTCCAGAAGACAGCGTCTGCATTAAACAGAACCAGTAGAAAACCAAACATTGGCCTTAGCGCTGGCTTTTATTCACCTTCTGAACCCGAAACCCGCTCAGACTGGTTTTTTGTAAGAATTCACCAGAATCACACCAGTTAGCAACAAGAAGGAATCAGCAGCTCTGGAGGACCTTCATGGCTTTTCCTGCCTCAGGAGAGCCGACACCATCCTGAAGGACTCGTGGACACTTCCTGTTGGAGCTACCGGGCAGACGGTACAGGGCCATCAGAACCAGAACCAACAGACTGAAACACAGCTTCTGTCCAACTGCTGTCAGAGCCATAAAGGCCTCTTTAAGTGAAGTCTGTTGGTGATGTGTAACTGGCTCTGTGCAGCATCCAGGACGCTCCAGCTGATTATCTTATTTCTTCTTTATATGGAGTTTTTTTTATATTTCTTTTGTATTATGTTGTATATAGTTGTCTACAAAGTATTTATATTGTTCTTACTGTTGGTTGTACTCGCTGCAGAGACAATAAAACCTGAATCTCAGCTTTTAGTAAACCTGATTCAAAAATGTGCCAAAAAATATTCCGCTTGCTTCAATCACGATCTGTAAAAAACGGAAACTTCTTGACTTGGTGGCACATCGGAGCGGCCGTGAATGACTCGACTGTGGCCAGCAGTCAACAATGACGGACATTCAGAGTTTCTGAGCGACTGAACTGATGTCTTTGTCATCAGCTGTTAATTCTACAGAACGGAGGAAAGAAACCAGAAAGGATTCAGTCAGAAGTCATCTGCAGGAAACACTGAAGTTTATGAGCAGGAAAACCGAATCTGNAATACATATTTTATTCTTAAAACTTAACCTAAACCACATAAACATGAAGGCTACAACTCTACAGCGTTACTATCGATGGGGATTAACTACAGCTTTAAATCTACTAAAATATACATGAAACCCAACAAATCCAAGCGTCTCCTACGAGCACTTTACTGTCTAATGTGGGTTTTTGTGTTTTTTGGGTGTTGTGCAGAAAAACATTTACATACTTCAGTGTAAATGCTGAGTTAGAGACTCTGTCATGGTAACTATGGTGGGATTTTACTTGAATGATTCACACATGAGGGGAAAAAACTGCATAAAAACACCATGAAGTCCTCCTTTATCTCACTGGACTACACATGAGTCACAGCAACAGAAACCACAGAACTTATGAAGCCCGTTTGTACAAGTTAAGACAAAGTTTGCTAAAGCGGATCCAGGAACCAAACCGTCGACTCATGTTGAGTTTTATCATCCGGCTGACGTTTTCATCTGTGAAGCACTTTGTGAACTTTAAATGAATAAAGTTTTATTGTT
>NW_007578555.1:309724-329740 GCF_000690725.1 Stegastes partitus | reverse complement strand
AAGGTGTAGAGATGATGGATGGATTTAGTTCAAAACGTCCTCAGACTGATGCACCGATGATCAGAGCAGCTGATCCTCACAGACGATAGAAAATCTCCTGCTAGCAGCGATCTGACGGATCAGTGGCCTCAACCATCTTAAATGATTAATTAGAGAAATTAAAGCGTTTAAAATTGAAGCGGCTGGATTGTTAACGAGCATCGACTGACTGTTTTCACCACAAACTATTATTTATATATGAATCAGAACCAAAGACTCAATATGGGCCTGATGCAGGTTCTTCTGTTCTCTCTTTTTGTACCTTTAGATTGTATATTTGTATATTTTTAGCTTATTATTTGTTTAGCGTACATAGTTTTTAGTACGTATAAGTTTCAACTGTGTGTTTTTATTTAATGGGGGTTTCAGTTCAGAACCAACAATAAATTAACTCTGACTGTGGTTTTTAATTCTACAGCTGATCAGTTTCAGGAGGTGACTTGTTTATCTGGAACTATCGGCGGCACAGCGTGACCAGAAACAGAACCTCCGTTACTGGCATTAAAGCCTTTCTCGTCTCCAGGTCTCAGTGAATCCTGGATCCTGGATGCAGCCTCGTCAGCGGGAACCCGGGTCGTGGATCTGCAGCTCTCCGGCTGACTCAGCCACATCCTTCACATTTCACAGATTCTCCGGCCGGTTTACGGACTTGATCACATTAAAGCGGACACGTGCTGGTCACAGGACGCAGCGACCCAATGAATTATGGATGAGGACGCGCTGAATGCAGCTGTTCAGGAGGACGTCCTGCTGGTCCTGCCCTGGACGAGGGCAGCGGGGCAGTTATCTGCCCCCTGGGGGGAGGTGAGGTGACTGGACCAGCGCTGAGTCACAGCTAAGACGTAGTCATGGACAGATAGCCGCTCCTCTGGTCAGGGAGACGACGACCGACCGATCATCACTAATTAATGACGATTAATCAGCTTCACACAAACAACTGATCGATTGATCCAGAAATCAGCTTTTGTTGGAGACATGTGACCATTTCTGCACAGTCGGTCTTTTATTTTATTACAGCAGATGTGGTGGCAAACTGTCAGCGGTTGAAGAAGGAACCCAATGATTCAGTTGATCTTTACTGTTATTGATCATCTATTAAGCACCAATAAAAACGTCTGAACTCTGGTTCAGCTCCTCCAGTCTGAAGGTTCTCTGGGTTCTTTCCTCTGTGACACTAAACTGGACCTCTCTGGACTGAACAGGACGTTTGAGGAAACTCTGATCCACGTGTTCTGACATTTTAAAGACCAAACAACTGATTGATTGATCTAGAAACTAATCGGCCCAGATTGGAACCCGCTGAAGTCATCGACACTGAGGCCACGTTCACACGTAGCCGGTATTCACCAAAACGGATCCACGTTTTCATAAATAACCCGGTTCTCACCACAAATCCGCATCAACACGTGGTTCAGAGCTGCTATGAGCTGCCAGACCTACAGGGGGCAGTGTAACAAGAAGCATAAAGCCATGCTAGCCAATCAGAATCCTGGAAAAACCACAACAACGACCACTTCCTGTTCCTTCAACGATAATGGGGTGGTTAGTTTGGACCGACGGAGACGTGGAGCTGCTCCGACATGTGCTGTCAGAGACACAACAAGCAAACGCTGGAAACATGTCAGTCCTTATATGGTAAACATGGTCGCACACGTATGACGCTTTAGTCGCTCACTGTGACGTCAGACTCCGCCTCCTCCCGTCTGCATGCAGACGTACAGATGGAGTTTTCAGATGTGATGGTTTTCGGCGACTCGTAGCTTCGTCTACGTGTCAACCAAAGACTCGTGGAGGTGTCAGCGTCCGGCTGTGTGTAGACGAGGACTCAACTCCAGTCAGTCTGACGTAATTAAAGGAACAAACAAACCGTCATGAACTGATCCTCTGAGTCACGCTGAGCTGCTCGTCTGTTTCATTAACATCTTTGTTTTCAGCTGCAGTTTGAAAGACTTAAAGAAGCGACCGACGACCGTTCTTCACTTCGGACAGATTCATGAACCTGATCGTCCTGAGTGTTCGTCCACATGGAGCTGCTCTGATGTTTGGTCACATTGGTAAAGTGTGGAGCCAGAAAATAATTCACAAAATTCACATTGAAGCAGCTGCAGTCACAGAATTCAGACGTTTTACCTTAAAACCAATCAAACCAACGACCAGAACAGTTGGAGACAAATTTAAAAGTTGAACTAATCGATTGATCATCATGAGAAGAACCAACCTCCAGAGTTTAGCTGAACTCAGTGTTTCTGGTGAGACTGTTGGTCACCGCTGACTCACTCAGTCACGTCACAAAGTCCAGAAGTTCTGGTTCAACAGAACAGTTCATCTCTGGATAATAAAGTGAGTTTGATGAAACATCTCAACTTTAGGCTCAGATTTGTCTTTTTTTTTTTATTCTGACATTGAAGAAGCTGAATTTAGACTTTTTGTCTTAAAAAGTTCCTCAGACTGATGAACGTTATCAGAGCAGCTGCTGATTGGTTTAATGGTTGACGACTAATCGGTTAATCGTTGCTCTGATGAGGCTCATCGTGGTTCCGGCCTCTGATGGGGCCTGGGTCGGTCCTGGAGAGCTTCCTGCTGACTCCAGCAACTTTAATCAACTGAATCTGGACTTTTCTGCTGTTTTTAGACTCTGTGCTGCTGGAGCTTCTCAACTCCTGCGTCCTGGTGAAGTGTGTGTGTGTGTGTGTGTGTGTGTGTATGTGTGTGTTTGTGAGCTGCGGTGAGAATGTGGCCCTCCGCCGCTGAACAAACTTTCCTGGAGCCACCTTTGGTCTCTCAGCGCCGTTAAATGTGCTTTTTGGGGTTTTGTGCTGTTCGGAACGCGTCCGGGCCTGTTGGGTACCGGGCCTGGTGGGTACCGGGCCTGGTGGGCACCGGGCCGCTCCGTGGTGCGTCATGACGTGAGGACGCGCAGCGTGCGTCTGCCGCAAACACTCAATAAGCGAACAACGACATGAAAGTGAGCGTTTCTTACTTTGGTGTTTGTCTTCTCGGTGCCCGGAGTGAGAATCAGCGCTCCGGCCGACAGTTGAAGCCGCCCGTCGGGGTCTCGGTGCTCCGGCGGCTCCGGCCGCCAGATAACGGTCCGCGGGCTGCGAGGCGCTCAGTGTCCGGCGTCAGCGTCCGGACCGAGCTTTACATGTTTCCATGGAGCACAAAGTGTTTTCCTCCGGCTGCAAAGTCGCTACAGATGTGGAGGAGGACGTGGATGCTGCAGTGCGGCGGACGCGGCTCCGGTTCTCCTCCGCGGCCCTTCTTCTCTCCGCGGCGTCGAGCTCCGGACGGGTCTCCTCCTGCTGCTCCGTGCGTCCCGGGAGGCGGCGGCGGGGTCTGCGAGGGTGTGTGGCCGGAGAGAGGCGCGGGTCGGCCGGCAGCGGAGCGCACTGAGGGCGGAGGGGGAGGAGGAGGCTCGGATAACGGAGGAGGAGGGACGCCGTGACGTCCGGAGCGCACGAGGAGCGTCACCGCGGGCTGACACACATCCGGAGGAAAAGTTGAGTCCATCCGTGTTCCTGGATCAGGGTCCGGCCCAGCAGCAGCTCTGATTCCTCCACGTGGTGGATCTCTGGACCATCAGCTGAACTTGTCTGAATCAGCAGAACTTCAGACCTTCAGCAGCTCCTCAGATGTTCCTCAAACAGCCTCAAGTTCCTCTGAGAGAAGAACTCTTAAAAGATGAGCCCAGAAAGTCTGGGACTCATCAAACTGGTCCAAAGTGAGACTACATCTGTAAATAAGAAGAAAAGGAGAAAGAATCCACGTGTGTCTGAACGTACATGAAGCTCGGTTCCTCATCACAGGTTACTGATCCACTCCTGGTTCTGATCCATGAGAAACAACATTTCAGGTTCTGTCTGTAATAGTTCCTGAGAAAAGTTTCATGTAGTTTTTAACAGCAGCTGTTTGTTTGTTTGTTTGTTTGTTTGTTTGCAGATTTTGGTTCGTTTTATTTACAATTTTAATCCGTTGTCAAAACAAACAACAACAAAAACAGGAACCTGCTGAAGTTGGCGGATCCACAGTAAAGCTGGAGAGGATCTCATACATGGAGCTCAAATGATGAACTGTTTTTGTTCAGTCTTCAGTCAGACGTGGTTCTGGACACGATGGAGCTTCAGGATGTAAAATGCAGCCGAGTGTGAAACAGCAGAAAGCAGCTGATAAAGATGGAACATGATGATGTGTGCCGTAGTTTAAAGAAAAAATGATTCAGGATTTAAAAAATGTGAAATAATTCTGTTATTTCACAGATTTGTCCTGTTTTGGTGAATTAAACATGAAATCAGTAAAATCACAGAAATCAGGACGACTGCTGTCAGAGAAACAAATCAGTCTGATTTCTACAAACCATGCTGTGATCTTTATCATCATATTAGATCGCTTCAGACACACTCGTGTTTTTGGAGTTGTCACAGCGTTTCTGTGGGTTCAGCGTCTGAACTCAGGGTCTTTGGGTCGAGGACAGAACACGACGTTTGAAACACTCATCAGCAGGTCTCATAACAAAAACTAACCCATGAGTCCAGAAAATAACCAAGTTGCAGCTCGACTTTCACCAAAACCTGCACGTATTTGATCTTCTCTTGCACCAGACGTGGTTCTGGAGGTCTGCAGGTCTCTGAACTGGTCTCGGTCCAGATTAGAACTCATGCTGCAGCTGCACACGGACGGTTTTGGTTCTCCTGGTTTTCCAGATGATAGATAATAATCCTGTTCTTAGACAGTAAATATGATCCAGAAGGTGAAGACGGGTCGCTCAGTGAAGCCCACTGGGTCACTGATACCGACACATGAGGAACCTGCAGCTTCTCGCTCACCTTTAATAAACTTCAGTCTGTGTTTCTAAACTCTGGTTTCTGTGAATGTTTGCCAGAGTCAGTGAACGCCTCGTGGACTCGCTCCTCAGTGGAACAGAATCTGTTTGTTTTTCCTGTTTTCACCACATTTTAATATGAAGTGATTTTATTTGAGCAGCAGGTTTCTTCTGGCTGGAAATGACACGAACACGTGACAGTGAACAAGCTCTTCCATTCATTTGACCACTTTCAGCGTTTTCTTCCTGCTCTTGTTTGCTGTCGGATCAGATGAAGCTGTGAGGAGACGCAGTGATGCAGCTTCTGTTTGGACACAAAGTAAACTCAGTGAAGACGACATAGAACCGGGTCAAACTCACCAGAACATCTCCAACAGAAGAAACCTGTTGGACAAATAAAAGCTCACGATGAATCACAACGAGCATCGATGTTTAAGTGTCAGAACAAAGCCAGGATTCCTGCACGTGTTCTGATAAGATGAGCAGCAGGTAAAGACTCCAGCATGGATCAGGTTCAGGCTTTACGGTTCCATACATTTCTTGTTATACACTTTGTTTACTTTGTTTACCAAAAACAACAACAACAACAACAAACCAAACAACTCGTGTCCACAGAAGTCCTCTATCACAGGTTAGTAGTTCAGAATCATCTTCACCATCTGCACCACGCTGTTCAGTTCTCTCACCTGTTTGTGTCTTTTCCAGCCAACAGGAGTCTGCTGGTCCAATGAGTGCTGGACCAGTCCAACGAGTGCTGGACCAGTCCAACGAGTGCTGGACCAGTCCAGCTCTGCATCTGGTTGGTCCACATCCAGCAAACAGTCCCAGAACAATAAAGATTCTCTATAAACCAGAACGTAGCATGAATGTGAAGACGTCTGGCTTCAACCAGCAGAACACTTCCTGATCATTTTCTTATTTATTCTTATATACGGAGCACTGATGCGTATCAGAGGTCGTCCACGTGGGTCCAGAACCGAGCACGGCGCTGCTGTTGCTCATTTATGTGGCTGGATGCTGGAGGACGACTGGAGATGTTTGGCGGCGCTGATCCATGTTGGGTGAAGATGTGTAAACTGTTCTCGGTCTTGTTTTTCTTTTTTTGGTTTATTTGTTCTTTTGTTTATTTGTTTGTTTGTTTGTTTTCTGACACTGTAAAGACAAGGCAGAACTGGATCAGCTGTTCCTTCTCAAACTAGATAAAAGCTGACGTCTGTGTTCACATCAGATCATTTCTGGTTTTTGTTTCGTTCTCTTTTATTGAGTGTTGTACTTGAATTCTCTTATGTATTATAGAGGCATTGCTGATTCTGTATTCATGTATATATATATATATATACATATATATATATATGTAGATTGAGATAAATAAAGTGAACTAAACTAAACAACCTTCCCTGAACTTATTTCAACAAGAAGTCAGCTGGTGGTTTATTCTCACACTGACTGAGCTGAAATGTTAAAACACAGCAAAGATTAAAGCGTTTTTAATTTGATTTGATGAATGTTGACCATTTATATACATATATATATATATTTACACATTGACTAACTTTAATGTGTTTACCAAACAAAAGCGACCAAAGAACTGATAACCGAGGACCCTTCTAGAGACAAAAATAAAAGAAGAACGAATCACCGTTAACGTTTTGAACAAAGTGTTTACTGTTGGTCGAATAAATGATCAGTGGAATCTGGATCTGAGCTGCTTTAACCTTCAGTCATATATATGAAACCTGTGATGCATTTTCTATCCATCAGGTTCAGGGATGTTGTTGTTTTGTCCTGAGAGCCTGAAGCTAAGCTGCATGACGCTGAACCTTCGTGGACGACGGTTTACTGGAAAATGTCTGCAGAGATAAAACAACCTTTAATGCTGCTGATAAATCCGGTCGCCTCCCCAACAAGCCCAGGAGATAAGGAGCAGAGCAGCTTCATGTGGCTGGAGGAGCTCCTCCGTCTTCTTCTCTGATCATGAGTGCTGACTCTGCCCCCTTGTGGCCACAGGATGGAAGCACAACCAGCATCATGTCAACACAAACAAACAAACAAGCGGCTGAAGGAACCACATGGGCACGCTCAGTAATGATACTTTTTATTTAAACTTAAAAAGAGAGTGGATCAAAAACAGGATTCAATAAATTAGAAATAAATATAATCGCTGTAATAATTAATAATACATACATATTATAATTACTCGATTGCAGGAGTCTGACAGAAACAGGCCTCCAAGGTGGTTCCTCTAGAAAAGTCTAAAATCAAAATATGTGTAACCCCGACTCAAACCCCCCATAAACAAAATAATTGATAAATAAATAAAAAATAGCTCAAATATTAAAACCTCCCGAATAAAAGTGCGCCCCCTCCCCCCTCCCCGCCCCCCGTGGTTCACCTAAAATCTAAAGTAGAAATTTAAAATAGGTTAGTGATTTCTTCCCATTTTACAATTTGGAATGTAATATCCTTTGTATGAAGATGATGATGTTACTAGTGGTAATAATAATAATAATAATAATAATAATAATAATAATAATAATAATAATAATAATGTCGATGTGTCCTGTCCAGTGTTTATCTAAAGTAGTATTCTTTTTGCATTTTTTCTCGTTTTTTAAATGCTGCTCTTTGTAAACTAAACTATGTACAGGTCATTAGGATCTCCTCCAGTCTCTCTAAACCTACTCGTTTTTGTATTTTCTTTCTGTTTTTTTCCGTTTTTTATTATGAAACATCGGTCCCTCTATATTGGTCATGTGACAGACGTGGTCCGTCCGTCCCACTGATACATCGGCTGCCTCCGCTCGACGCTCTGAGTTGTCGTTGCTCTACTAAAACACCCTGTTCCACAAGTTCTCGGCTGTGTGGGTTGACGGACTCGTGTGTGTTTGCAGGTGTGTGTTTGTGCGGTTTATGTACATATTCTGAGGTGTTGAGTGTGTGTCGTGTGTTTGGATGCACTCCGCGGACGCTCACAGGTAGCAGACAGTCTGAAAAGCACAATGAACCCTGGGGCTTCCACCTCGGCTGGACTCTGATCGGTCACCTGTGGAGGAGGGGAGTCGGAGGGCAGGGGGAGGAAGAAGAGAAGGACGGAGCAGACGTTAGAGTCTCAGAGACACCCGGCGTCCGAGCTTCTGTCCAACAGTCCTGTCAAACAAACAAGGCTCCTCTGTAGCTGCAGCTACCGTCAACACGCTCTCAGCAGCGACCGCTCAGGTCTGGGATGCTCCTACAGCTGGACTCTGGCTCAGGTGCTGGTGTTAACCCTGTGAACCCCAGAACCCTCCGACGGCTTGGAAAGCAAACAAACAGAAGGACTGCTCTGATGTTCAGCTTTCTGAATGTAAACCTAAAGTCATGATGTTCCGTCAGAACCTCTTCATTCTACACATCTCCACTAACAACATGAACTAGATTCTGCAAAAACAAAACATTCTGTGTTCAAGTTCTCAACGGGTTCTCCATGAATCAGCTGTGACCAACAGGCATGTGAGAGAAGAATAAAACTGAGCTGCAGCTCAGAGAGGAACATCCAACCTCCTGGATCAATGAGTAGATGCAGCATGGATCAGAACCAGAGACCAGAGGAGCCAGCTGGTGGAGATACATTCAGCTGATAGAGGAACATCTTTCTACTGATGGTGGAACATCTTCCTACTGATGGTGGAACATCTTTCTACTGATGGTGGAACATCTTTCTACATCTGATGGTGGAACATCTTTCTACATCTGATGGTGGAACATCATGCTGAATGTATCTCCACCAACTGGCTCCTCTGGTCTCTGGTTCTGATCCGTGCTGCATCTATCCATTGATCCAGTAGGATGGATTCTCCTTCAGCCTCTCTGAGGAAACTCTGGCTGCAGCTCACCTGAAGCTCTCTGGATGTTTCCTGTTGGTCAGCTGGGTCGGTGGTGGAGGATCAATAGATTCTGAGGAGCTCAGAATCAGTTTTATTATTATTTTTACAGAATCTGATGGAAAACATTTATTTTTGGTGAATTTTAAAAGGAGCCATGAAGAATGAAGTAATTCTGTGGAAACCATCCCGGTCCTCGGCTCTGATGTGACTGTTTTTCATCACACATGATGCGTTTGTGAACAATCGGAAAGCTGAGAATCGTTCTACTCTTTCTGGTGATGTGTTTTGTTAACTGCTCGTCTGTGGCGTCCTGTTCTGTCGGAAAAGTGACCCAAATCAAAATCACTTTATTCTACATGTCTGGTTTAAAAACTAACCAAAAACAAACAGTTTGTTCTGTAAAAACTCAACAATCTGCTCGGCTCAGTGACGAAGCCGTCGTCGGCTGAGCTGTGACCAACAGTCACCAGAACTCAGAGACTTTTTAGTTGCAGCAGAACAAACTAAACGTGTGAATACGTTAACGTCTGCAGCATGTGCAGCCACAGTTTGGAAAAACGTTGGACCAGTTTTTCAGGGTTTTTTGCAATTTGTTATCGTAAAATAAATGATTAAAGAAAAGCATCTTGGTCACGGTTGTGCTGCTCAGCGCTCCACGTCGCAGTTAAAACGTGACGGGAGCAAATGAAAGAAAGGAGCAGAAGCTGCTGCCTGGAGTTCAGAGGGTTAAAACGGGAAGGCGTCATTCACAGCTGTGGTGTCTGTCGGCAGCAGAGGTCATGGTGCTTCAACACATACAAACACAGTGTCTGGGTCATGCAGCTGGATACAGTGAGGCTCGCCCTCCTGGTGTGTGTCTGCAGGTCGGCCGTGTGTGCGTCTGAAGGTGTGCAGACTCTGGGCCGGTGTGTGCGTCCTGATGAACGTGTGCCTCGATCATGGCAAGCAAACACTACTACCAGCATGCATCACTCTCTGGCATTTGCAGTATAGAAATTCTGGGTGAGAGTTTGTGCGGTGCAGCTCGGGGGCTTCGTTCTATCCACAAGGATTCGTTACGTAAAGGTTTGGCTGCAAATAGAAGCAGAATCCTTTATTTATGGCGTGCGCTGCCGTCGGCCGGCGCCTCCACACACCGAGCCGACGGCAGCGACACGTTTCCTCCTCTTTGGCTTTGTGGAGGCTCAAATTTACCTCAGACTTGAAGGGACCCTGTGTTTGTCTGCTACGGTTCTCCCAGAATTCCTATAGTTGAAGGCTGTTCTCCAATAAGCAAGAGGCACTTGTTTTTCCACCATGACAACCACATACCCTTTACCTCAAAACACGAGCTAGAGGGACAGAGAGAGGAGCTGGGATGGAGAGGTGAGTCCGACAGAAGAGGAGGAGATAGAGGAGGCTGGAGGAGGAGGAGGAGGAGGAGGTGAGGGGAGAAGGGGAGGAAACACCACAGAGGCAGTAATAGAGAACATAAAAAAAACCAAGAGAGAGAAAAACCAAGGAGCAAAAAACTAAAGTGCCACATCAAACAGTGTCATCAGTCACAGTCCAGGATTATAAACTCAGCCTATCAGAGTACAGCTCAACAGAATGCATGCTCGCCCAAAATACGGTGTGCTTTGGTCGCTGGTTTAACCCCGTGAACCCGAAACCCGCCGCCAGCTTTAAAAAAAAAATTACATCTGAACTGAAACTGAAAGATTCTCCTGTTTCTGATGGTCCGTGAACACATCACAGTAAGGAGAAATAGTCCAAAATACGCCTAAAATAATATTACAATATTGTTTAAAAATAAACCGTTTGCATCCAGTGGATTCTGTAAAAACCTCCAAATTCTGAGAAGATGTGAAGCTAAAAGTGGTTCAGCTGGAATAAACGTTCACGCAACAAAAATTCTGAGAGACCTGGAAATATGTCGGACAAATTTTACGTGATTTATTATTTTTTTTAATGATTTATGGCATTACATCTTCTGTAAGAGAAGGTGTAACTCAGTGTCACCAACAGTTAGAAAGTTTTAGGTTGAGCTGCAGGTCGTGTCGACACAGAGATAAAACAGGAAAACAAAATGTGAGCAGTTCAACATGTATGTAAAATGTGGAGTCACGATTATTCCCAGTGTTGGTAAAACGTGTAGAAACATGGAAACATGCTGATTCCAGGTTTTTTATTTTTAAAGCTTCTGTAAAATAAATGTAGAGTTCATTTGCAAAAACAGACAGAAAACGCCACGTTTCCATCGTCTACCTGAGACAGCATCAGTCAAACTCAGGTTCTCTCTGTTCTTGTCGTTCAGCTTCAGGTTGATCGATGTCGTCTCAAGCAAACAAACAAACAAAACAAGTTTTCTGAAAATCTACAAAAATGAGATTCTCTGTTTCTGCAAATGAACTCTTCAAATACTGAAAGAAAATCTTCTTTTTTCCAGATTGCTGACAGAAGACTTCTGAGTTTTCTCTCTGTTCTGCTTGTTGTTTCCACAGCGAGCAAAAAAACACACGAGCGAGTGAAACCGAAGCCGCTCAGGGTTCACGGGGTTAAAACCTCGTCTGTCTCCTCCTGAAGCCCCGGCCGTGGCCATGTTGTGAATCCTTCGCGCCGCTGGGTGTGAAACGTGTCGTGTCCTGCCGCTGTGTGGTGCAGAGCTGAACAGTGTGAGCTGCTGTTTGCTGCTCTACGTTTGTCCACCAGCTGGCTATGGAAACCTCCGGACGCCTCTGAACAGACCACAGCACGACCAGGTTTGTCTCCTGCGTTACACACTAGAGTGTAGCACAGACACAGATGTACACAGAGATGCCCACCAGCACTACTGGACCCAAACAGCTGGTTCAAATAATAATGACACCAAACAGAACACTACAGAAACTGATCAAAAACAAAGCTGCGAAAAAGTAACGGGCGCTGCTACAGAATTTATCAGGTTACTGTGTATAGAGGGTTAATATGGTATCAGGTGTCCAATCAGATGGTTGATTCTGAGTGCAGTCCTGGCTATTGACAGTTATTGATCAGTATGTGCACAGGTCAATACAAAATAAAGTCACAATGCACCAAACACAGTCTGTGGTCACTACAGCAACAGGACATGCAGGTCAACGCATGGCTGGTTGCTCGAGGTGACAGAACAAAAATTGCCAAGGGCAACCAACACAGGCAATCAATCGCCACAGCAACCCAAACACAGGCCAACCAATCAACTTACAACAATGCGAGAGGAAGGGGGGGTCGGGGCTTTATCGGTCACTAGGCAACCATTGCCATAGCGATGTGGGTGTCCTCGAGAATTATGATTGGACGGAAGGATCTTGGGTGAGGTAAGTTGCCGTTTCAGGAAAAGATCAAAACAGCAGGAAAGAAAATAAATAAGATTGTGAAAGAAAATAAAAAAAGGAAAACAATATTTTAGTATTTTCACTTTTCCTGAGATGATTAAGTTGTTTCTAACCCAAAGCACATTGACTGACATGTTAAGCTATCATCATACTGTCAAATCTACGCTGCTGCTGCTCCAACATACTGAAGCTCTGACTCTGTCCACCTCCTCACCTCTCTGTAGTCGCTGCTCCTCCTGTCGGGCGGCGCTCAGTACGGGCGGTTGGCGTCTTTGGGCCGCTTCAGCTGCACTTTCAGTCTTTTCATGCCGATCTGGAACCCGTTCATGGCCTGGATGGCGGCCTGAGCGCTGGCCGGGTTGTCAAAACTCACGAAACCTGAAACCAAAGAACTCGCGTTTCACTTTCTGTCACGTCAAGTGGCTTCTTTATCTGCTGAACTTCGTCCGGTTCTTCCTGGACGCATTTGGCTTTAACAATGAACTCGGTGATCGGTCTCCTGTTGTTTTAAATATAACTTAAATTCATTTATTAATTGAGGTGACATCAGTCTCTGAGCACGTAGACGACTGTTTGGGAAACTCCTTCCATTTTCTTATCTAGTCCCGAATTTGCCCCGAAAATGTCAGAAAATGTAAACTTTTGCAATAAATGACCGACTGTGTACACCAGGAGGATGGAAAACTGGATTAGCTAACATGCTAACAGGCTAGTCAGTAAAGCACGGTACATACGTCCTGCAGCTACATTTCATCTTCATTTCATTTTTCAGGTGCACCATTTCATTTCATGTGAGATGATGTATTATTTCAGGATAACTACGTTTCACATCTACTCCAGTCTTATGTTATTTCAGGAATGTTTCGTACTTTTATCTTGTTGCTTTTCTTCTTCTCAGATGCTGCATTTCTGATGTTATGTCACTAATTTATTTTCTAAGCAACATGTGGCCCATAAAATTCCGTCGGGATGAATAAAGTAGAACTTTATCTTATCTTAAAATATTATAATAATGAGATGCATTTCCTTGTGTTGAACACCAGGGGGTGCAGTCCACATGTTAAACGTATTTAGGGACATGAAGAAAAACTATGTGGAAGCAAAGCAACACATTCGTTTTAGTTTATTTCTGTGGTTTTAATGGTAAATTATGCCCTGCGTACCTTGATAAAGTGGTTAAATTCAGATTACACGTATTTTCTTCTGGTCTTTACTGAAAATAGGTCAGAAAATTAGCAGTTGGAATAAATTTTCATACATCCTGTGACCAAATATTTGACCAAACTGGCTCCAGATGTGGCAGAAAAACCTTCCGACTTATTTCTTGGTTCTGGTAGAGGCAGTGATGCTTCGTGAACACCAGGGGGCGTCGCCTGTTTACTGGACGGATTTACGGACATGAAGAAAAACGATGTGGAAACACGGCGCTGTGCTCACTTATTATTATTTATACGTGTAAACTCCCTTATTTGTGTGACTTTAGGTTAAAATTATGACCTGTGGACTTTGACAAAGTGGTTAAATTCATAATTCAACCTACTTTCTGCAGGTTTTTATCACAAATAGGTCATTATATTTATCATTTGGGATAATTTTCAGCCCTCCGTCCTCTGATACCCTGTCCTCCCCCGTCCTCCCCCGTCCTCCCCCGTCTGGGTCGCTCACCGAAGCACTTGCTCTGGTTGGTGGCTCGGTCCACAAACACCTTCGCCGAGATGACATTGCCAAAGGGCAGGAACATCTGCAGCATCTCGGAGTCGCTGAACTCCTGAGGCAGGTGGTAGATGAAGATGTTGCAGCCCTCCGGACCTGAGACACACGAGGCAGAGCGTGATGAATGTGGCGGCGCTGATAAACAACCTGAAAGGAGCTGAGAGCAGGAGAGGGGCGTGGCCCCAGCCAGACGGGAAGTCGCTTCACCTTCTCTCTGCTGCTGTTGCTGGGGCTGCTGGTGTTGCTGGGCAACCAGCGTGGGCTGCTGGGGGAACGGCTGGCCGACCAATCCGTAGGCAGCAGGGTACGCCGCTATTGGGGGAGACAGACAGCAACAAAAGCCTGATTGGGTGAAAACAACAGGTGGCAACATGCAGAGTCCAATCAGCGCAGCCCCAACGTCTCCTGCTGAAGGTGAAAACTATTAACTGCAACAACTGAATGAAGAAGCTAAACAATGACGCTGTTGATGTGCGAGCGGCCGGACTCCCGGGCCATGAATCACGATGACGTAAAGGTGCGCTAACCTGTATTACATTACAGCAGCCTCCCGTGTCCCGGAGAAATCAGATAACTCACAACAGAATTAATTCCATCAAATTGCCCTTGAAATATTTTCATCCTCCAGCGTCTGAGAGCAGACACATGGCCGTCCTTGTTGCCCATTTACAAGTGGACGTCTCCATCCAGCCTCCGGCCTGAGCTGCCTGCTAACAGCACGCCTCAATATGGATCAGACACGAGCAGCAGCGGCCCGTTTACATTTACTACCGACACACACGCTGAACGTCTGAGGATCAGACTGGGTTTGGACGGTGCAGATGTGCAGCAGGTCTGATCTCCACCGTCTCACATCTACTCTATATTAGACCTGCACTCAGGTCCAGTTTAAACCTCAACGGTACGTTTGGAAGGCAGCTACCTTCAAGAACCACACCATTAACAGAACCACAAACTGAGACAAAGTGGGTCTTTGATTTATCAGCTAGAAACTGTAAAACAGAGAACCATCAGATTTTCAACTTTCCAACAACACGAGAATTTATCGTCTGTTGAAAAACGTTAACGTCTCGATGAAACGGAACCGTGCAGACGTGAAGTTCTGTTAAAGGAGGCTGACCAAATCCAAGCTCAGAACTACATCCATCCATCATCTCTACACCTTCATCCTCACCAGGGTCATGGGGGGGCGGAGTCTATCCCAGCTGACTCAGGGTGAAGGCAGGTTCACCTGGACAGGTAACCAGTCTATCACAGGGCTACACTTAGAGACAGACAACCAAGCACACTCACATTCACACCTACGGACAATTTACAATCACCAATTAACCTCAGCATGTTTCTGGACTGTGGGAGGAAGCCGGAGAACCCGGAGAGAACCCACGCTGCACGGGGAGAACATGGAGACTCCACGCAGGAAGATCCCGGGTGTCCTCACCGGGACGCCAACCGGAGACCTTCTAGCTGTGAGGCCACGGTGCTAACCACTGATCCACCTGCAGGCCTGGTTCTAGAACTGTAAATAGAAACATCTATACCATGTGGAACCAATGTTTTTTGGTCGGAACACACTGATTCCAGGTTTCTACAGTTCTTGTAAATGTAATAATCAAAGAAAGTAAACTTTTCTTTTGGTCTCCGTGGTTCTGACTGAGTCCTGCTGACAGAAGACGTCTCTGGGTTCTGTCTCCTCCTTCATGTTCTGGTTCCACAGAGCTGCAGGACTTTGTGTTGCACAGAAACATGAACCTCAGTGAAGGACCATGAGACAGGAGCTGCTGCTTGGACTTGAGAGGGTCACAACATGTAAGGGTCCAGAGGTTGGGTGATGGTCTGCACTGACCTGTGTAGTGCTGCATGCCAGCGTAGGCCTGCTGCAGAGGGTCCAAGGCTGCTGCCGGACTCTGAGCTGCAGAAGGTAGAAATAAAACCGGTGAGGATGAAAAACACCAGACGAGCAGGACTCCTACTGGGTTTGTGCTCACACACCTTGATATGGGTGGACCCCGTTGGTGTATAGTGTTTCCGTCTGCTGGCCGTTGGTGGGAGCTGCAACGCTGCTGTAGCCGTTCACTCCGATTGGTGGAGGCAGAGCTGGAACAGGTGTGGCTGCAATAGTAGGCGGAGTGTTGGTACCTGCAGACAGACCCGCAGGGAATCAGTCCTGCTGCTGGACATCATCTGAGCAGCTTTCTTACTGTTCTGCCTTTAACAGCACAACTAAAGACTTTAACGTCGTGACAAGCAGCGAGTCACGGTTCCTCTCACAACAAAGACACGAGCTGCATCTCAAACATCCTCAAATGTTCAAAGTTCTTCACTTTACTGTCACAGAGGAAAGAAACCAGAAAAGATTCACTGAAGAAGCTGAAACCAGAGTTTAGATGAAAAAACTACACAAACCGACTAACTGATGATCAGACTGGTTGATTATTAACTCACCAGCAACTGATAAAACTTATAAGATTTTAAAATTACATTTAGGCACTGATGCACAGAAAAATTAGATCAACAATAAATAGATTGGATAGAAGCTATAAAAACAGCAAAGAAACAACCTGTGATAAATAAACAGTGATTAAATACTAGACGGTTAGAAAACACCACGGAGGAGTCAAACTGACGGCAACACGTTTTCAGTAAATGTTCTGGATGGATCGATCAGCTGTTTGGTTCTAAAACATGCATCAGTTTCCTCAGACGTCCTGTTTAGTCCAAAGATGTTCAGTTTACTGTCACACGGGAAAGAAACCAGAAATCACTCCGACTGAAGGAGCCAGAGTTCAGATCAGTCTACCAGACCACCGCTAACCGACCCGCCTCAACCTACCCGAGGACGGCGTGATGGGCGTGATGGGCGTGGCGATGATCCCGTTGGCGTTGAGCGCCGCCATCTGCTGCATCTGCACGGCGGCGACCGTTGCCACGGGAGACAAGTACGCCGACTGAGCGACCAGAGCCTGCTGCTGGACGAGCTGCAGGCGGGGAAGGAAGCGAGAGGGGGAGGACAAAGAGACGGTCGCAGGGATGTGGCAAAGAGAGGGAGAGGAAGAAGAAAAATGAGGGGAAGGAGCAGCGATGGAGGAACAGATGAATAGAGATCTAATTAGGAGGCCATTATGTCCTGAGTCAGTGGGTTAATGGTTGTGTGTTGCGGGAAGGCGAATGCCAGATGACGTATGTTCTGTTGTCTGGGTAATAACATTAGCCCCAATTAGAGCTCTGATAGCCTCTTCAGACTTATTACATCCTTTCATGAGCCAGCGCTGCTCGCTGAGGGCTCGCCTCTGGCCTTGCCTGTGCGTTGACGGCCTGAGTGTAGGCGTTGTAGGCGGGGAAGTTCAGGGTCATGGGGCTGAAGATGCCGAGCTGGGAGGCGACCTGCTGCATCCTCCGGAGGCCTCGCTCCTTCTCCGTGTCGGCGAACTTCACCACCAGGCTGGACGAGGCGCCCTGAGAGGAGAAACAGGCGACGTGAGGACACACCTTACTGTAATCAGATTACCTCCAGGCTGTCCACACACTGACAGCTCAGAGGTCCTTCAGTAGAAAGTCAGACTTCTGGAAGTCATGGAAACTCAGCTGGAAACAACGATAGGTACTGAAGTACAGGAGGAAGTTTAGCTTTTACCTTCGAAAATATCCTCGTGAGAGATTCAGAGAAATGCAGTAAACTGTCCATTTATCTGCACATATGTGTAGTAAACACACATATGTGTAGTAAACACACATATGTGTGCAGTAAACACACAGCAGGAGCTGCTCCACACTGCCCAACATGGAAGACGACGTTAGGGACAAGATTTCACTGCCTTTGGGATGATTCAGCGCTCTGGCTGAGGTTAGTGTGGTGATACAGCCCAGTCCACTGTTCTGTCTGCTGGGATGTGTCCCTCAATCATTACGATCACAGAAGAACACTGAACATGTTCTGCTCATGTTCTGCTGAAGGCTGTTCTGACCAAATGGGCAGAAAGTTTTCAGTTATTCAGAGAAGTCTTAAGTCATTTTGGACCATTTTTAACTAACTTTTGATTAAATTTGAGTCAAGTTTCAATCGTTGTGGACATGCTTTGAGTCATTCTGGACATTCTGGTTTCTGTTCTGCTGTAGACGCTCTTGATGATGTTGTTCTCTGGATGTTCTCCTGCTGGAATGTTCCTCTTCTTCATCTGGTCAGCCAGTATCCTGGTTCATCCTCAGACCTTCATGGAGCTTCTAGAACCTTCATCAACACCTTCTGCCCTCATGCAGCCCCACATCATGATGCTGCCACCTCCGTGCTTCACTGTCAGGACCATGCATCCACTGTGGTGGTCCTGGTCAGGTTCACACCAAACATCTGGACTCCATGTGAGCCCAACACATTGATCTCCATCTGACCAGAGGATGTTCTCCAGCATCCATCAGGCTTCTGTTCATGTTCTCTGGTGAACTTTGATGTGGAAGTTTAGCTGTGAGCAGCAGCCAGGTTTAGTTCTGCTCCTCCGTCCATAGAGGCTGATGTTCTGAAGTGTCCTTCACACTGTGTGAGCTTCACACTAACTCTGGTCTCCATTGATCAGCCCTGTGCCAAGTCTGAAGCAGCTGCCTTTGTCTGGTGTCCACAGCTCCATAGTGACAGTAGTTGACTGTCCGTGGAGTCATTGTAGGAGGACGACCACTGCAGCCCTGATCAGTGCTGCTGTGGCTCCTTCTGGACCTCCTGGTTCCTGCTCACACTGGGCTGCACTGGGTTCTAGCTGCTCACTGATCTTCTGGATCCTTTTCCATCTTTGTCCAGTCTCTCAGTCAGATGTTTCTCCTCCTCTGTTCAGGTCTTCTCCATGTGGAGCCATGATGCAGACATAGACACAGTCCAGAGGTCCAGAACTGAGAAGGTTCTGCTGCTCTCAGCTCGTTGTAGAATGAGCCTTTCACTTTTGTCCCCTCAGGGTTCTACTGTAGGACCTTCATCTTCAATGTAGTCTTTATCTCTGATAGTTTCCAGGAGGAATCTTGTTCCTCGTAGCAGTGATGTCGTTACTGAGAGGTGATGCGATCTCAAATGATTTCACATTTCAGTGATGCTGCACTCGTGTCTGCAGTAGTTCATGTTTGGACCTTGGCTACATGTCTGTTTATTCATTCATTCATCAGGCTGATACACATTTATATCACATCATTACCAGCAGGAAGGTTCCCACTCACAGCAGTGTCCGGGCTACTTACGGGCATTGTGCGGCTGCCGTGCAGGCTGTTGATGGCAGCTTGGGCCTCGGCGTGTCCTTGGAACTTCACGAAGGCGCAGCCTGCAACCAAACATTGAATTACAAAGTGCTGCTGAATGAAATCAGGTACTTTGTCTTGTCTTATTTGTGCATTCTGCTTGCATTCTACCTTTGCTGGTGCCGTCAGGTCCTCTCAGCACAGTGCACTCATCTATGCTGCCGAAGGGCTCGAACAGCCTCCTAACGTCCTCGTCGCTCTGCTGCTTCCCCAGCATGCCCACGAACAGCTTCCTGTCCTCTGAGGAGAGACATGAAGACAGAAACATCTGCTTCAGTTCCCTAAAACCAGAGGATCCTCCTTCATAAAGGTGGTGGAGCTACCGCGGGTCTCCACCAGGGGGCAGTGTTGCCTACAGAGAGTACTCGAGTAAACCTGCCAAACACCCCGCTGACTGTTTTCCTCTCTGTCTGATCCGAGCCGACACCTCCTCTTCTATCCGTCACACTGTGTGAGTGTGACTACAGTCTAAACCCACTGAACTGAGCACGTTGTCCTCGTCTGGCCCAACCTCCAGGTTCACGGTGCGATTAGCAAAGGGTTAAATTAGGATTTGTGAGGAGGGGAAGCTGTTGTTCAGGAGGACGGTTCTCAAAGGTCACACTGCAGACAGGAGGAACAGGGACTACTTCTTCAGTGGAAAGTAGATCCAGTGAAAGCGGCCACACTGTGTTCAGTGTTTATTTAATAAAAGACTGAATTCCTGGGTTGTGTTGGTGGAAGCTCACGTTCAAGCAGATTCCTCTCATTCTGCTTCTATTTGTTTTTCTCTTTATAATTAAAACAAAGCAGCATTTTAAATCAATCTAAAGAAAAAACATCCTGTCAGTTAATCTTAATTTTTATTTTGAATCATTATTCTTGATCAGTATTTGCAGTGAGCGACTCAGCAGGTATCTTAGAGGCTGACAGACTGACGATGTGGTTTAGCAGCAACACATAACTGATGAATCTCTGCAATCATCACCTTCAGCTTTAT
>NW_007578555.1:305644-306656 GCF_000690725.1 Stegastes partitus | reverse complement strand
GTCTTGTCCATTGATTTCAGATTGTGTTGTGGACTCGGCTGATTGTGGTCAGATTTGTGTCCACTAACTCTTTCTCTCTCTCCTCCATCCATCCATCAGCGCCTCCATTTCTCCCTTCGTTCGGCCCACTCTCGCTCATCCACCAACAGAAACAAGCTGATACTGAACGGGTCGCAGCTGTTTTCACCTCCAGAACCAGAAAACCTGCAGCTACCTTTCGATTCACACCATTGAATACAACCAGGACTATAAGGACACAAAGACCTGCCACATGTTCAGCACTTTCAACTGCGTATGGAAGTCTGAATCGAACCGAATCGTAAAACTGCAATATGTCATTAAAACATCTTCATTTGAAATGTCATTTAAAAGATGCCCTTTTTGCACCAGACTGTGTACAAACAGGAAACAGGAAGAAAGAACAGCCACACGGAGGGTTTTGGCTGAACTGTTTCCACAGATGTACAGAAAGTATGGAAACAAACTAAACGTAGACATATAAAGAAATCTACAGTATTTAAGTTACATTTCTCTCCCCAGTGCTGGTGATTAATGTTGTACGTGTTGGTTTCAGGGTTTTTCATTTAAACTGAACCAAATCTAAGCTTAAAATAACATCGAATCAAAAATCTACTTGTCTCGTTTACAGATTCACCAAAGACAAACCGTTTGTGCTCAACAGAGTCTGTAAAAAACATTCCTTCATGCAATCAGGAACTGATTCAACTCCGACCAACCGTCATGTGATGGAAATTCTGAGAGTTTCAGGTGAACTGCAGTCAGTGTTTCCTCAGAGAGCCTGAGAGGAACATCCAACCTCCTGGATCAATGAATAGATGCAGCACGGATCAGAACCAGAGACCAGAGGAGCCAGTTGGTGGAGATACATTCATCTGATGGTGGACCATCTTTCTCCATCTGATGGTGGAACATCTTTCTACAGCTGGTGGTGGAACATCTTTCTCCATCTGATGGTGGAACATCTTTCTACTGATGGTGGAACATCTTTCTA
>NW_007578555.1:304529-305552 GCF_000690725.1 Stegastes partitus | reverse complement strand
CCTGCAGCCCTCACATTTAACATGTAAATAGTAAAATATGTCCAGCGTGTGGCGCCGCAGCATTCCTCTGGAAACATGTTGAGTCAGCAAGTTTCAATTTGTGTAGATAAATAATAAAAAAACGATGGAGTGTCCTCACAGAGACACCTGTGTGTGTGTGTGTGTGTGTGTGTGTGTGTGTGTGTGTGTGCTGCTCACCTCCTCTGCCCTCGCTGTCAGCTGGCTTCACCTGGATCGGCCGATTCATCTGCAGGACAGACAGCAGCAGCGTCAACACAGATGGTGGCAGTAAACAAGTAAACAAGAGCTGCTCTCAGTAAACATCTCGTTAACGGACGTCCACTTCATTTATCTGGTTTATTCATGAGGAGGCCACGTTTCATATCGCTGTGAACGGGCCGGGCCAGCCGGGACCAGTCCATCTGCAGGACAGACACTTGGGCATCCAGGAAATATTGACTCCAGTCAACATGCTGTTTCAAAATTAAATATTCTAATAATTAGAGACACTGGATTTATGACGTACACGAGCTGTAAAAACCTGAATTATAATAAAACAGTGGAAGCAGTTGTTACATTTCCATTTCCTTATATCCACGTTTTTGCTGTTTTATATTATTATTGTTGTGTGACTCGAAATTTCCACTTTTTGAAACTACTTTTTCTTTTTTTATTGTATATAATATATATATGTGCCTTTTTTGTTATAACTTGATTTACAGCTCATGTGAATCAAAGATCCAGTGTCTCTAATTATTAGAATATTTTATTCTGCAGTAAATTACTATTCAAACAGTATAAATACCAGTTCTAACATTATTCTTGTTGTTATGTTTTATTTGTATTTAATGTGGATTATTTTGTGTTTCTTGTATTATTATTATTGTTGTTGTTGTTGTTGTTGTTGTTGTTGAGAGTCTTCTGGTGACAAACAGTTCAGGTGTGTCCGTGTTAGTGTGTCTCTGATTAATGAAGGTTAACAGGTGACAGGTGTGTCTGAACTTTGTCGCCGGCTGCACGCAC
>NW_007578555.1:293018-300459 GCF_000690725.1 Stegastes partitus | reverse complement strand
TTCACTGGTTCTGATCCAGTACATTTGATGTTTCATCTCCTCTCTGCTCTGTGGAAACACTGCCTGCAGTTCAACTGAGCTTCTGACTGTGAGTCGCCTCTGAGTGGCTGTCCACTGCAGAATCTTTTGCATTTTCATAAACTCTGGTCGGATCAAACGGTTCCTTTTTGGTGATTTTTGAAAATGAGACGGAATGAAGTGATGTTGGTGAAATATTACGATTTAAAGGTCACGCTTCCTGACAGATGGTGAGTTCAAGGGCCATTGGAAATACGAAAATCAGACGATTCTTTCTGATAAATGGTGTTTTGTTTGTTCCTTTTTAAAGACATGGTGTTTCTGAAGCCGCTGGTGGTTTTCACTGTTCAGAGGATTAAAATTTCTTTGAGCTTCAGCGTCATCTCTGTCAGACTGGAGCGTCTTCCTCCGTCAGTCCAACACACATGAGCAGCCGCACGCTCCTTTCAAGTCAAATTATCCTCTAATTACTCACGTTCCAATTAAGACTTAATTAACAGCAACCATCTGCAAACACGTAGGCGGAGGCGGCGTGACCATCCTGCTGCATACCAACAGCCTCCGCCGACCGTTTCTGTATCTCTGAGGAAAGCGGATTCTGATTCGAGGCGACTCACGAGGGCAGGATGTGTGATGCATGACGAGGCTGCACGACGAGGCTGCACGAGCGGCGGAGGCTCGTCCACTCGTGCACGCATGACCGAGCCTGCATGCAAACGCTGCCGTGGCTCCATTTGCATGCAGCGGCGAGCGTACAGTAGAGTTTCTCCCACAGCAACAAACTCCACACATACAGTTAATCTTGCTCCCTGCAGTAATGCAGAGAGGATTGTGGCAGGATTAGAGGATATTAAATCCTCGGATTATCCAATCAAATCGTATTCCACCCCCTCCCCCACCCACGCAAAATCAGTGGAACGAACCACGGCGGCGCGCTGCGGGGGGAGGGGGGTGTTGGCGTGTGTTTGGATTAAAGTACAGCAGAATCAATGTTATCACTCTGATTCTCTTTCTGCCGCCGGAAAACACTGAATGAAACATTCTGCAAACACAAAACTCATTACGACGCACGACATGCAGCCGTGCACGTGTGTGAGTGTGCACGGTGCACATGCACGCCCCTCCCCCTCCCTCTGGAACGCTCCATCCACACAATTTTCAGATGTCCATTTTCCAGAGTGCACAAGAAAGGGGCCTATTTTTATCCTCTCCTCCTGGATCGGCCTTTATTCGCTCCTCTTCCTCCCGTCCTCGACTCGCTCCTCTCTAATCCGTCCGTTCGCTGCCCGATGACGCCAGCGTCACGGCGTCCTCGTCGGCCTCCATCCCTACTCGCTGCTGTGCTTCTGCTTTTCTCTGCAGCTCCTCTGAAACTCGCCTTCGGTGGTTAGAAGCTCACTGACGTCAGCTGATGTTGGTTTGGCCAAAAACCACGACCGAGCTGAGAGGTTCGGTTTCACATGAAACTAGGTGTTGGTTTCCTGTGATTCTACGTTTATGACGACGTTTCTAACACGGACATCCGATGAGTTGGAGGAGGCTGATGGTTTCTGCTCCACTCTGGAGCTACAGTCAAACCCTGCAGCTGTGGTTCAGGTTCTGCTGTATGTGTTTCTATTGTCATTTAATGAAACAGACGATGACTGCGGTAGATGACAGTAGAATATGATGTGACCAGGGTTTATAATCATAGACTGTGTTCACATAGTGCTGCAGCTGTGATCAACATTAACTGTAGTTTGTGTCTAAACGTGTTTCGGTTGGTTGTACGTCTCGTTTTTTTAGAATTTTGCGTTGAGTTTGTGCTTCATTTTTGCTGTTTTGTGTCATTTTGCATCGTGTTTGGGTCGTTGTGCGTCTGGGTTTTGTTGTGTTGTGTCTCACGTGTGCTGTTTTGTTTGTGTGGTTTTGTGCCTTTTTTGTGTTGCTTTTTGTCATTTTGTGTCCTTTTCGTGCCGTTTCTTGCCGTTCGGTTTGTGTCCTCGGTTTGGTGGCAGCCTGCTGTTTGCTGTCGTTCCTGATTTTGGCTCCAGAAAAGATGAATCAGTTCTTTGGTCGGCAGAAAATCGTCGTGCAGATATTAGAGCCAAAAATGAAGCACTGGAGTCCGTCATAAAGCAGCACAACAGACAAATAAATTCCAGGTTTTCAGGGAAGGAATAACTCTAGTGTGTCAAACAGAGGATGTGAACATTTAGGGGAAAATGAGCGATGAGAGAAAAAGACTCAACAACAACGACGCATTTGTTTGACTGCAGGTCTGTTTAAACGTCTAAGATCTCGTCCGACTTCACGCCTCTGGCTCACAGCTGGACGAGGAAACGTGAGGCGGAGCAGTGACTCGCTCCCGTCGCTCCACGTTAGGCTTTGCATCCCTCAGGTTACCTAGCAACCTGGCATCTCGCTCGGCTCGGTTGCCTGGTAACGCTCCCATCCCCCTGCCTCCTCTGTGTCGCTTCATTCTTCACACCTGAGAAGTCGCCCTCCTCCCCCCCCTCCCTTGCCACTTTATCTGGCGGTTTAACCCTTCATCTGCCTCTTCATCAATCTCCATGGCAACGGCATCAAACGGAGCGGCGCTAACCGCCCTGTTGATCCCTGTAATGTTTTCTTTGTCAAAGCCCGGCGAGGGCGATGCAGCGGCGGCGGAGCACTCACTGAAATTTGATCCTCTGGATTTAGTCCAACATAATCCAGCAGCACTATAGAGGATCACTGTTGGACCTGTGCACTTGGACCTTCTTTCTATTTTCGGGAGTGTAAGTCCTTTGGGAAATGAGCTGGTGAATTAAAAAGGCTGCTTCGAGCACAACAAATTCATGATTGCAGGGGGAAAAAAAAAACGATGTGGTGCTCACTGAGATTACACAGTTTGGATGCTCAGATAGTTTCAGCAGGAAATGAAGACAAACACGCAAACGACAGCGAAATAAATAAACACAAATATGGAGTGTGTGTGTGTTTACAGAGGAATCAAATTAAGTTCACTTCATCTGAGACCGTTTCATGGGAATAACTCAAAGTCTTATTACCTTTATAGCTCCTTGGATTTGCTTCTTATTTGTCTTTTATTTGAGACACTTGATGTGTTTTATTAGAATATTTTCTGGTTTCTTTCCTCTGTGACACTAAACTGAACATCTTTGGACTAAATAAGACCTTTGAGGAAACTCTGATGCACGTTTTTCACCATTTTCTGACATTTTAGAACAAATAACTGATCGATTAATCTGGAAAATAATGATCAAACTGTGGTTTGTTCAGCACTACTACTATCAGATCTCTATTTTTTCTCATTAAGGCATCAACGAACACATTTTCTCGTTACAGATTCATCTGCTGAAGCTCTGGAGCTCCTCGTCGTCACACTGGACATAAAACCTCAGAAACTCTTGTGTTTAATCACTGAGGCACAAATAAAACCTCTCAGTAATCATTTATGTTTGCAGGAACATTCCAACACTATAAGAAATTTCTTATCAAACATGCAAGACCCCAGAGCGATTAATCGATTAGCGGTCTTTGATTAATTGGTTTGAGTCCTTTTTTTTAACACTCTGAACTCTCTGGTTCGAGCTGCTGAAATGTGAACATCTTCTGGTTTCTTTGGACTGGATCTTTCGGACTAAACAAGACGTTTGAGGAAACTCTGATCCACGTTTCTCATCACTTTCTAAAAATGTATGAACCAAAAAACTGGTCCGTGAATCGTTCTGAGGATCTATTTGGGGAAAACAGTCTAAATATTTTCTGCTTTCTGTCCTCTGTGACACCAAACTGAAGATCTTCGTCTTGAGGAAACTCCGATCCAGATTTTCCACCGTTCTAGAGACCAAAAAGCTGATTGATGGATCCAGAAGACCTCAGTGAAGCTGATGAAGCTTCTCTCACTCGTCCTTCAGAGTGAATCTGCGTGAGGTGAACAGAAGCTCTTAGCGGAGCAGCAGAGCCTCGGTGAGGTTCAGGGTGAAGGATTCTCTGGACTGAGGATGGAGGAGGAGGTCCAGGTGCAGCTCCTCCTATCGTGGACTGAGGATGGAGGAGGAGGTCCAGGTGCAGCTCCTCCTATCGTGGACTGAGGATGGAGGAGGAGGTCCAGGTGCAGCTCCTGGTATCGTGGACTGAGGATGGAGGAGGAGGTCCAGGTGCAGCTCCTCCTATCGTGGACTGAGGATGGAGGAGGAGGTCCAGGTGCAGCTCCTCGTATCGTGGACTGAGGATGGAGGAGGAGGTCCAGGTGCAGCTCCTGGTACCGTAGAGGTCTGGAGCAGACGTGGCCCCTGCTGACAGATGTCTCTGTTGAGCTGACAGAAGTCCGCCTGCTGCCTCCCTCTCCCAGAGAAAAGCCTTTCTTCGCGCTGCCACCCGCCTCCCCGTCCTCCACGCTCATTATGGACGACTTTTGTCTTGTTTCCTCCTTGTCCGTCCCCCGACCTCCCCCTGCTCCTCCCCGTCTCACCCTGCCCCCTCCCCGGCTATTCATGCCAAAGCTCTCCAGAAAGCCTCTTTTCATTCACACACATTCACACGTTCACCGAGCCGCCGGCCCGTACGTCAGCAGACACATAAAGATGGACGTCTGGACGTCTGGTTCTGTTCTACATGTTTTAACGACAGAACGCGCTTCATTAACGGACATGACTGAGAAACATGTGACTGACGGAGGAGCTGATAGCAAACCGTCATGTTTCTGAGAACTTCTGGCCTTAAGTCAGACAAAACAAGTGACGTTTGATTTGTCAAAGCAGCCTCAGACGGTGAGATATGAGCAGATAGTCCAGGTTTCTGTGCACAGCCGGCAGCTCAGCTGAAGACTCCACATCCTTCATCCGACGGCTGGTCTCAGCTGAATCCGTTCAGACGTTCAGGAGGTTCATTTTTCTACAGAATCTGTAGCAAACCGGCTCGTTTATGGAAATTCTGTCCACAGGACACGACGATAAAGTGATTCTGACTGACTTTAGACTGAAAGTTTCATATCAGAGGGTTTGTTTGTTTGTTTGTTTGTTTGTTTGTTTTATGAATCTTCTGTATGGTGTAGAATACGTTTCTCAGCTTCAGGTTTATATTTGGTGCATTTTTCTACGATTCCTTCTGTTTTTACTGTTTACTTCAGTAAATTATGTTATTTTGGAAATAAAATAAACAAACAAACAAACAACAACAACACACCCTTTAAAGTGTCGACGTGTTTGGAGGTTATTGACGGAAACTGCTGTGAAACATCTGAATGAAAGGACGAGTCGATTCATGTTGAAAATCCAACGATTCTTTCTGTTTATAAAAAACTAAACAACAACAACAACAAGAAGTTTCCTCTCCAGCCTTCCAGCAGGTGGACTTCTGGCTCAACCCGACCAGAACTGTAAGATAATCATGTAGATGTTGAACCATCTGCACTCCCCTCTGCTCTGTGGGAGCTCCACCTGCAGCCAGAGGAGGTTCTGGTCTCGGAGAAGCAGCTGTTTTTAAACCAAGCTGGGAGGAAACATCAGGATTTATGGGTTTTCCTGTCTGAAGGTTGATAATTGTCTGTTTTGGTCCAGACATGAAGCAGGTGATGGAACTCCTCCGTGCCGCGTTCTCCATAAAGCAGCTCATGAAGGAGCTGAAGGAGCCAACGATACAGTAAGTGATGTCAAACACCGTGTTTGCTGTGATTCTGGCGCCGCTCGGCCGTCCGAGCCCGTCCAAGAGCAAACGCTGTGTTCTGGACATCTGCTAAGGTCGCAGCTTTAAGTGATTTTTTGGCGAACGCTGCTTTCTGGCAACTAAAGACTCCCTTAAAAATAAAAACCCAAACACTGAAGCGACGGTGGTGTGGTGTTGTGACAGTAACCAGGAGCTGGAGCCACCGGGCAGCTCAACGTCTGGATCTTCTGCAACATGTAGAGAAGATACTGAGCGAATCATCTGGAAGAGCTGAAGGGACGTCACAGGGTTCAAATACAAACCGTGAGAACAAAAGCTTCCAGAGAACGTGTTTGAGCTTCACATGAAGCTGCTGGTTTTAAACGATGATTTTTAGGGTTTGTTTCTCGTTTCTTGCTGGTTTTGAGCTTCAGCCGCCTGCAGCTCAACAAACTCTGAGTTAAACTTCCCAGAAGCCTGAACCTGGAGTGAACGATGATCGACCAGAGACCAGAGGAGCCACCAGACAGAAGAATAATGTGTTTGAGCTTATTCCCATTAACTCACATGGAGCTGACTGCAGGAGGAATATTGTGCACGTCAGAGCTGCGATAACTGAGGACACGTGTACTGACGATATCAGAACTTGAACCTCCTTCAGCGCTACAGAAAGCTTTTACTGCCCAGTGAGCTCCAACACAAGCTCTCTGAATCAAACTGTGGTCTCAACTAAACACAGAAAACTACCTCTAAGCTACTCTAAATAAAATACTATATGTAAAGAAAAGTATAAAAGTACTACGGAAATAAAAGGTACTGCGTAAAAGAGACACAAATGTGCCGAAACCAGAGAAATAAATCAGAAACCAGTTCAGAAAACAGCGCTGCGGGTTTAGAAATACAGCCGGAGGAGAAAATCCAGCTGGAAGTTCCCAAAGAAAGAAGACGTGAGTTCATGAGAACTTCAAATATAATTAATATGAATTAATCTCTCCTGCTCTCAGAAACAACACCAACTCCCAAGAAAACAGTTTTCATTCCCACATTTTTCTGTTTCTGCTGCCGTAGAGACTAAAAGATCACATCCTGATTCGATGACGTCGTCTGACTGCAGCTCAGAGGAAACTCGTTTGGGTCGTCTGGAACCAGAACCAATGCTTTAGATGTTCTGGGTCCAGACAAATGTCCGCTTTGTTTAAAGCTTCAGGGCTTCAGTAGAAACCTGAATAAATAAAAATAACGTGATGATGAGTAACTGAACTTTCCTTCTCTGCTGCTTCACACAGTAACGCTCTGTGTGTCCACGTGGAATGAATTCAGATAAACTGGAACTGACCAGAAGATCCATCGACTCTTCATCAGAGACACATATGAATGAAGGTCTGATGATCAGAGCTGATCAGTGATTTAAACGTCTTCTGTCCTGAACAGAAACACTTTGGGGACGTTTTCACTCTGGAGCTGCTGCGAACTTTGAGCCCGATGGCGCCGGTCCGGAGTCGGTCCGGAGTCGGTCCGGAGTCGGTCCGGAGCCGGTCCAGAGTCGGCTGCAGAGGCGCTTTATGACTGAACACTTCCTTGTATGAAGGTGGCGGCGGCGGCGCCTGCAGAATCTGGCTGGATTTGTAAAACAGATGGTCGCTGATATGGACTCGACTCGACTTCAGGCTACTTTAGAGCTCAGCATCTGAGAGGCTCTGGTTTGGCAGCGAGCGATCACACACCCCGCTAATCATGTGTCCACGCAAACATAATGTCCAAACTGGCCAAGATATAAATGCTCCTGTGTGTG
>NW_007578555.1:289231-291558 GCF_000690725.1 Stegastes partitus | reverse complement strand
CTCTCTGAGGAAACTCTGGCTGCAGTTCAACCTGAGAACTGAATTCTTCTCAGTCTTGGAGAAACAGCTGCTTTAAACACTGAGTTTTTGGTATTTTTTTAGGAACCTTTGCAAACATTTAATTATTGATAAATTTGTAAACAACACGTGTCGAATAAAACGAGCTTTTGATGATTTTAGGCTGACGGTTCATTTCTCAGTCAGGAAGTTGAACGTTCTCTGTTTTTGTAGTTTCTGGGTGATGAGTGGAGTCATGTTGGTGATTTTTGTTTTAAGTGAAGATGAGAATTCTTTCCAACCTGCGGCTGCTTTTGGGTTTTTGCGGTTAGAGGTGAAGTGACAGCAGCAGCTCAGTGTCTGGACATGAACAACATCTATGGACTCCACCACCACCGCTAACTTCTACTACTTCTCTAATCAGCGCACCGATGGTCAGGATCACCTGCTCGTCCTGCCTCCTCCACCTCGTTAATAATTCATCAGGTGTGTGGCGGCAGGTACGCTCCAGCCTCTAATCAGAGCAGCCTGAGAGCAGCGCAGCCCGACGACACACCTGCTAAGCTGCTTATCGCGCTTTAATTTCAGCTCCACTACGACCAGACACACGTGTGAGCGAACAAACAGCGGCGCAGAGATGAAACACAAAGGAGCAGATTAAATGGAGGCAGAGATACCGGCAGCAGGACTACAGCAGCCGATGAGCAGCAGAGATAACGGAGCAGCAGCAGATAGACAGGAGGGCTGGAGACCAGGAGGAAGGAGGCCCAGAGCAGCAGGATTGGTCACCGGGTCTGGGTTTGCATGAGTGTATGCAAAGTGTGGACTCCATTATCACCAGATCTGGATTCTGGTTCAACCTGCCGAGAGTCTGAGAAGCATTTCAGCTTTAAACAAACCACCAAAGTCCAGAGAGACGGCGCCGGAGGCAGCATGTGTCGCAGTGTTCTGCCTAGAACATCAGGTCCGATCCCCGTATGTGGAAACTGATTCTGATTGTTGAATCGATCACGTGTGATTCAGGAACCAGATGTGGGCTTCAGGTCAGCCGGTTCATCAGAAGGTCGTCGTCCTGCATTCCCTCTTAATTAAATGTGTAAAAGCTCCAACTGACTGATTGTTGATCATTCGTTTAGTTTTTCTGCTTTAATTGATTTGAAACAAATGAAACATGTTAATTAATTAAATTGGCTCAATAACTTAATTCTATATACCTTATAGAGATAAAGCATTAAAAGCATTTTATAAATATTAATATATCTGCTCCTTCAGTGTTCTGGTCAATAACACCACAGCTTTATGGTTCTTATTTAAATTTAACTTTAATTCTTCACAACAGCTTTTTGCTTCAGCTTTGCATGATCACAGTTAGTTTCATTTTTACTCCCTTTTATTGTCGCACCACCAGAACAAACTCCTCGTTTTGTGTGAACTACACCTGAGAATAAATCCGATTCTGATTCTGATTCATTCAAAACAAAGCACCAGCTGAGATTCTGGAAAAAGCTCCGAGTGAGACTGTAAAGGTTCACCATGTGATCTAAAGTATGGATGATAAAAAAACTAGAAGTTCTGAGTGTCGCCGTGAAGCCACGACTGGTTGTGGTTCCACAGATTTAAACGTTTGTAACGTGGAGCCACCGTTTGGTCACATCTGTGTAGACCTGGACCAGAACCGGACGCTTTGTTCCATCATGTTTCTCATATAAACAGTAAAAGAACTTTCTTTCTCTCTGGTCTCTGTGGTTCTGAGTCCTGCTGACAGAAGACGTCTCTGAGTTCTGTCTCCTCCTCCATGTTCTGGTTCCTCAGAAACATGAACCAGGAGCAGAACCGCTCTCTGGTCTCCATCTTTAATCATATTTGGACCAACTGAATTCTAGTTATGTACTAAAGATGACTGACTGGACCCTGAAGGCGTCTCGTCCCTCTACAGCCTCTATGGAGGAAGTTCTACGCTCTGAGGCCGTCCTGCTGTCAGCTCACTGGAGGCCGATCCGACCTCCGACCTCCGACCTCCGACCTCCGACCTCGACACACGCCGCCGCCGCCGAACGAGGCCCACGGAGCAGCAGCACCTCTGTGTTGTGTTTTAATCAATGCAGCCATGAAATGTCATCTGAGCTAATGATGCTAATGTGAAAACAAATTAAAATGACTGCCGGTTCTGTTTGGAGAAACACCGGGCCTCTCTGAACCTGGCAGCAGGTTCTGGGTCTGAACCCGGCAGCAGGTTCTGGGTGCTTTAACCCACTGAGGTTCATGTTTCACTAAAGTCCTGCAGCTCTGAGGAACCAGAACCGCAGGAAGGAGGAGACAGAACTCAGAGA
>NW_007578555.1:281944-287389 GCF_000690725.1 Stegastes partitus | reverse complement strand
TTTGTTTTTCGAGTCCTGCAGGAGCCAGACTGTGTAAAAACCACAAGTCCTTCCTGTGCTGAGTTTAAAACACAGAACCAACGTTAAATCCGTCCAGTCAGCGACGGCAGCAGCACCGAAGCTTTGGACCGAGCTCCTCCTGCTCCACAATGTGACCATGAAAATGTGACAAACTCATCGTGCAGCTTAACAAGTGGAGGAGGAGGAGGAGGCGAGCTGTGGGGAGAAGAGAGGGAGGAGACGGGTGTGAATCGGTCAAAAGGGTCAACTAATCAAGAGGAGGGGAAATGAGACGGCCGGGTGGGGGAGGACTGAGCAGGGTTACCATAAATGACTGTGAAATGAGAATCCGAGGAGGAAGAGCTGCAGCCAGAGGAGGAAGAAACGAGTAAGAGACGGCAGGAGAAAAGGGAGAACGGGGATGAGATGAAAGGCTGGTGGTGGAGGGAACATTCTGTGATATTCTCCTGGTGCAGAGACGCCGCCGAGCAGGAGGAGGAGGAGCCGAGCAGGACGGAGGGATTTAGAGGAAAAACCAGATAAAACGAGGGAAAGCACACGGAGGGGAATATAAAAGGAAGAGAGATGAGAAAGGAGCAGGACAATGGCAGGGTGTGTGAGAGAGAGTGAAAAATCTGCTTAAGTCATTTCTAAATCCTGTCAAAGGAGGAAACACAGGCCGAGCGACGACACCGTCAGACTGAGCTGGTTTCCCGTTTAACCCTAAAACCCGTCCGCAGCTTCCAAACCCAAGTTCTCTGTTCATAAATCAGCAAAACGACGCCGACGCTCGGAGCCAGAAACGATAAAACAGAGAATAAAGCAGAGGCTGGGCTTTCCGACGCTCTTTGAAACACTCATCTGGGACACAATGGACAGACGAGCAGAACCAGATCTCACCTCTTAGGTTTTTACCAAAGTCGCTTTATTCTTCGTTTAAAACTCCACCAAGTTCATACGATGTGAACCAGACTGTGTAGAACCTCGGCTGATCAGCAGAGACACAACGGGAAACTTTAGGAAAGTTGACCAAGTCTATCGTTAAAGTTCACATATTTGATCAGAACCACTATTCTACACGTCTCGGGTCAACATCAGCAACAACAGATCAGACTCTGGAACTGAACCTCTTCAGGTGTCGGTTCGTCTAACAGTGACTCAGCTGTTTATTGTCACGGAAATTTAACCATTTTTTAGTTTTTAATTTGCCAAAAATAAACAATTTGCACCAATCAGATTCTCCAGAAAACAAAGAACTGTGCGTGTCTTGGTGAGTCGGTGACCGACGGTCACATGACCAGAATCCAGGAAGTATTCAGAGGAACTGCAGGCGGTGTTTCCAGACAGTACCGTAATGTCTGGACTATAAGTCACTACTTTTTCCCACACGCTTTGAAGGCTGCGGCTTAAACAGCGATGCGGCTGATTTATGGATTTATTGGACTTACATTCAGAGGGGCTCTATAGTCTGGACATTACGGTAGATGGAAGAAACAGAATTAAAAAGTTAACAGTTAAAAATCTACAACATGTTCCAGGTAGAAAAGTGCTGCACATGTTGATTCCAGGTGTTTTTACTTTTGTAGATTAAATAATCGAAGAAATTCCACTTTTGTAGTTTTTTCTATGATTTACGGTATTCTGAGTCCTGCTGCCAGAAGAGTTCTCTGAGTTCTTCAGGTTCTGGTTCCACAGAGCTGCAGGACTTTATGCTGCACAGGAACACGAACCAGCAGCAGATCAGAGGCAGGAAGTTCTGGGCGCCGTCGGCCTTCATCGGCTGCTCCTCGCTGAACTCACACTGAACCTGAATCAGGCCTTCACTGATTCATTTTTCATTTTACTCGTTCCCTCTGAAGGCTTCTGGACGTTTTATATTCTTCAGATAGAGCTCGGAGCAGAAAGCCGGATGCTCCAAAGTGAGAAAAGCCACATGCACAAGTGTTTGAGGCTCATTGGGAACCCGGCACACGGCGGCCACGCCCGGCTCGGCTCTCCTCGGGGAGCCGGCTCCTGATTGCTGCACGCCGCCTCTTTAGCAAATCTCCTCCACTAATGAGAATCCTCCCTGCAAATGTTTCCTCTGTGTGTCCAGAATATTCATCACAGTTTATCTGGGAAGCCGCTGCAGAGCAGGAGAACGGATCGCTTCTCCTGCTCCTCGCTCCTTCTCCTGCCGCCAGCGACGAGCAAGAAGGAGGTTAGAAGGACGAGTCGGGAGGAGACACGAGTCCTGCAGCAGGCCGACTCCTGAGAAACTCTGATCCTGTCGGTCCTGACATGCTGCGGTCGCATGAGGCGCTCTGCAGCTACAGCACGAAGCATGAACACTCCATGTTTCTGTGTTTCTATGTATGTATGTGTCAGGACGCCTCCCCTCCCCCAGCAGCTGCTCTCCAGATTCTCTCTGAACAGTTTTCTCAGAGATCTAATCGTCTCTCAGAGAAGATGCAGCAGCTGAAGCTCTGATGGCTGCAGACAGACGGAGGTGGAGCGATGTGGTTATTGAACAACGAGGCCGAGAACCGGATGAACCACATGAAAATCTTGGTGCCAGACTCGATGTTTTGCACGTTTGCTTCACTTATAAATCTGAGTTATTCATTCTTAAGCCATTTGTCACCTTCCTGCATGAAAACACTCCACCAGAACAACTAACCCTAACCCCGGAGTCACCGTGTGGCCGGGACACCATCGCTGCATCCCGGGCTGAGCGCTAAGGTTTGCTAAAGGTTTGTATTTTGTTCTTGTCTCCCTGCATGCACACATTGCACCAGAACAATCCCCGAGTCGCTGTCCTGCTGGGACACCATCCCGACAACCCGGGCTGAGCTCCGCCCACGACGACGGTTTGAAGAGAACTAACCAGCAGGACTCTTCTGATTCTGGTTGAGTTTGATGGTGTAACTGACCAGCAGGAGGCAGCATCAGGGCCTTAGTTAGACCTTTTTAACAAATGTTTTATTTGTAGGAAATCGAATTAACGCTACGACAGCCGAACCAGCAGCAGGTTTAAAATATGAACAACATTAAACCACTCATCAGCCAGAAACTGAGTCGTCAGAGTTCCTACTTTCTGACAGGACTTGAAGGTCTCATCTGTCCTGATATTTCATCCGAATTATTTTATTCTATGTGTCTCATTTAAAAACACACACTGCCAAAAACAAACCGTGTGTTCAGTCCAGATTCTGTAAAAGACGAAAAATTCTGCTCCAGGATGCAACCGGGCCGTTCTGAGACGTCCACACGGCTGCAGGCAGAGAGCTTCCTTCTTCAGTAGCGTTTAGAACTCCACGTGCATGAAGCATGTTTGTGATTTGGTCTTTTCATTTGATTTAAAACATGAAGCACATGTCGTGTGTTTCTGCAGACAGAGGAACCTCGTGTGTTCAGAACCGCTGCACGTCTTGTTGCTCTGTATATTTTAGAACTCGTTTCT
Source organism: Stegastes partitus (assembly GCF_000690725.1). Lineage (NCBI taxonomy): Eukaryota > Metazoa > Chordata > Actinopteri > Pomacentridae > Stegastes > Stegastes partitus. The sequence continues at coordinate 283,947 of NW_007578555.1, read as the reverse complement.
CCGGACAGAGAGGAGAACCCTCGACGGAGGGAGCTGCAGATAATGAACCGAGTCACGGCGCAGACACCGGAGGGAGGCTGGGACGAGACGGAGGGGACGGCCCCGTTAATTACACCGCAGGAGATCACCGGAGGAGAGACCGGGACCTGGAGAGGGTCCACTGAGACTGCTGGTCCTGCTGGCGGCGCCGGCACGACCACAAAGTGTTTAGATGTAGACGGGCTGTGGTGTAAATATACATCTGTACTGTCTGTGGTCACAGTGGTACCGAGCAGAGCTGGACCGGCCTCTGTGTGTGTGTGTGTGTGTGTGTGTGTGTGTGTGTGTGTGTGTCACTCACCCCCGGCAGTGTCTTCTGCTCGTGCAGCGCGCTCTGGGCCTTCAGCGCCGACTCTCTCGCGCAGTACGTCAGAAACGCACATCCTGTCCACAAAAGACAAAGAAGAAGAAAAGGTCAGAGTGTTTGAGGCTCTCCGTCTTCGTCACTGCGAGTCACACGACCCGTCAGAACCAATCCAGTCAGTCACAGCCTCCTGGTTCATCAGCTGGTCTCAGGGCAGCACGTGGCTTCAAGCAGAGAACAGGTTCCACATCCAGAGTCTGAGGTTCTGATGTTCTGAACGAGGCAGATGAGCTCAACAGACAAGTTGTTTATTTCTCGGTTTGAGGGAATTTGAACCTCCGTCTCCCAGACACCGGGCTGAGGACATGCAGGATGAACCAGGAGGACCAGAGAGACGCTGAAAGGAAGATCTGGCTGCAAAATGTGGAAATATTTCATCTGCAGGAGGAACGATGCACAGAAGCAGGTTGAATCAGCAGACGGAGCTCCATCACATGTGAACGTCATCCAGAGCTGTGAACGCTCTGCAGGCGGTACGTTAAATATCCACAATCAGTCCGTTCACAAACAGCCTTACTGAGGCTAAACTCCTGCATTCTGTCTCTGTGAGGCCAGAGACCGTGAACACGTTACTGATTACTGTGAGCACAAAAACCCAGAAGTTGCCATGAAGCAGCTTTCACCAAAACCTCATCATCTGCTGGATGCTTATGTTTCAGTGAAGCAGGAAGACGTGGAGCTGCTTTCCAACATGGTGCAGTAAGTCAATGATCTAATTATTTCAGCCCAACATCTACTTTTTATTGTAATATTCTGATTGAATCTTTGTCTAAACTCAGAAAACACTGAGAAACACTTTGACTGGAGTTGGGTTAATTATCTTCTATGTTGATTCATCAGCTGATTGTTGTTTGGATTGCTTTTATAGTTTTGTCTCTAAAATGTCCTTCGATGGTGAAAACGTCGTCAGCGTCTTAAAACCAAAGGAGACGTCACCAGTCAGAGACCCAGACCACATTCACTCGTAGCCGGTATTCACCAAAACGGATCCACGCTTACATAAATAACATCGTTCACACAAACCCGCATCAACACGTGGTTCAGAGCTGCTGTGAGCTGCCAGACCTACAGGGGGCAGTGTGACGAGAAGCATAAAGCCACGCTAGCCAATCAGAATCCTGGAAAAAACTGGAAACATGGTCACACACGTATGACGCTTTAGTCGCTCACTGTGACGTCAGACTCCGTCTCCAGATGTGATGGTTTTCGGCGACTCGTAGCTTCGTCTACGTGTCAACCAAAGACCCAGACACATGGCGGTACCACCGTCTAGGCTACGGGTAGACGGGCCCTCAGTCAACCATCGACAACCGCAGTAATCAATCGATCAGGTGTCAACGATTCAGTGGATCTGATTTGATAACCGATTCATCCTTTTAATGAGAATGAATCAGTCTGAACTCTGGTTCAGCTCCTTCAGTCTGAAGGTTCTCTGGGTTCCTTCCTCTGTGACACTAAACTGGACCTCTCTGGACTGAACCAGACGTTGGAGGAAACTCTGATCCACGTTTTCACCATCATAGAAACCAAACCTGATTGATCCAGTTAGCTGCAGCTCCAGCTACCAGCCAGTAAGAGATAAATGCTTCCTGTTCCCGTT